>NW_020946446.1:0-10629 GCF_900497805.2 Vombatus ursinus | reverse complement strand
TTTCTTTTCTTTTCTTTTCTTTTCTTTTCTTTTCTTTTCTTTTCTTTTCTTCTCTTCTCTTTTCTTTTCTTTTCTTTCTTTCTTTCTTTTTTTATAATTAATAGTCTCAGAAGGTTGCCTGAAGCAAAGGCACATAGAGTCATTTGCCCAAATTCATTTAGCTAGTGTTTATCAATCAGGACTTGAACCTAGGTTTTCATGACTCATATCAGCTTTCTAGCCACCGCCCCTCATTGCTTCTCTTTGTCATGTCTTACAAAGCAATAATATTCCATCATTCATGTAAAATTTGTTCAGCCAGTCTCCAATTACTGTGTACCTACTTTTCCCTTATAGTTCTTGTCTACTATAATTTGAATATGTTTGGGGCCTTTTCATTCGTCTTTAACCTCTCTAGGGTATATAGCTGTTTGTGGTATTGCTGGGTCAAAGGTGTAATAATTGAGTGATTTTTTTTAAAGACTAATTCCAAATTATTATCCAGAACAGTTTATGTTGATTTTGTTTGTGCAAAAAAAGTTCTTTGGGGGGAGGGGCAGAGCCAAGATGGTGTAAATACCTATAAAAAATGGCTCTAAACAAATTCTAGAGCATCAAGACCCACAAAAAGACAGAGTGAAACAAATTTTCAGCCCAAGACAACCTGGATGGTTGATGGGAAAGGTCTGTTTCACCAGGCTGGGAGAGGAGTGCAGTTCAGTGTGGCCCATGCAGGCAAAGACCAGCCTTCAGAGGATCTGGAGCAGGCCTCAGGGGACTAAATCACTAGCAGTTGTAGCGGTTTCCAGACTTCTCAACCCACAAACGTCAAAGACAACTTAGAAAGTCAGTAGGAAAGGTTTGTCAGACCTGGGTGAGAAAGGAACTTGCTCCAGCCCCAGTCCTGATGCTGCCCTGGGGTGGCTGCTGCTTCCAGAGCTTTTGACCCACAGACAATGGGAGAATCGAGTGGCTGATCAGAGGGGGACTGCAGAGGTCTCTTCGCTGGCACTGAGGGAGGATTCTCTTGCTTTGCCCATGCTCGGATCTGGGTCGCAGTCCTGGGTGGTTGTTGTGGGGTGAGGAGGAACGCTGGTGTGGTGGAGCTTGTGGCAGCAGTAGAGAGGGACTCCTCCTCACAAGGCAGAAAAGAGTGCTTGTGGTCACTCATACACCAGAGCACAGGCCAGGAAAGGAGTAAACACCTTGCCTTTGATCATACCACCTTGGAAGAACTGAAAACTTACAGGTCCCTAGAAGTAACTCTGAAAACAGTTGCACAAAACCCCTGAAACTTGAGACAGTACACCCTCCAGCCTGGAAGTGGACCCCTACCTTAACAAAGAGTTTAAAAGTTAAGTAATTGTCTGGGAACATGAGTAAACAGCGCAATAAAACTCAGACCATAGAGTCTTACTTTGGTGACAAAGAAGATCAAAACATACAACCAGAAGACAACAAAGTCAAAGTTCCTACATCCAAAGCCTCCAAGAAAAATACGAATCAGTCCTAGGCCATGGAAGAGCTCAAAAAGGATTTTGAGAAGCAAATAAGAGAAGTAGAAGAAAAATTGGGAAGAGAAATGAGAGTGATGCAAGAAAATCATGAAAAACAAGTCAACAGCTTGCTAAAGGAGACCCAAAAAAATACTGAAGAAATAACACCTTAAAAAATAGCTTAACCCAAATGGCAGAAGAGGTCCAAAAAGTCAATGAGGAGAAGAATGCCCTAAAAAAGCAAAATTGGCCAAATGGAAAAAGAAGTCCAAAAGCTCACTGAAGAAAATATTTCCTTAAAAATTAGAATAAAGCAAATGGAAGCTAGTGACTTTATGAGAAATCAAGAAATTATAAAATAAAACCAAAAGAATGAAAAAATAGAAGACAATGTGAAATATCTCACTGGGAAAACAACTGACTAGGAAAATAGATCCAGGAGAGATAATTTAAAAACTATTGGACTACCTGAAAGCCATGATCAAAAAAAGAACTTAGACATCATCTTTCAAGAAATTATCAAGGAAAACTGACCTGATATTCTAGAACCAGAGGGTAAAATAGAAATTGAAAGAATCCACCAATCACCTCCTGAAAGAGATCCCCAAATGAAAACTCCTAGGAATATTATAGCCAAATTCCAGAGTTCCCAGGTCAAGGAGAAAATATTACAGGTAGCCAGAAAGAAACAATTCAAGTATTGTGGAAACACAATCATTATAACACAAGATATAGCAGCTTCTACATTAAGGGATTGCAGGGCTTGGAATATGATATTCCAGAGGGCAAAGGAGATAGGATTTGGCCAAGAATCACCTACCCAGCAAAACTGAGTATAATCCATCAGGGGAAAAAAAATGGACATTCAGTGAAATAGAGGACTTTCAAGTATTCTTGATGAAAAGACCAGGACTGCATAGAAAGTTTGACTTTCAAATATAAGACTCAAGAGAAGCATAAAGAGGTAAATAGGAAAGAGAAATCATAAAGGACTTATTAAAGTTGAACTGTTTGCATTTCTACATGGAAAGATGATATTTGTAACTCATGAGACCTTTCTCAATGTTAGGGTAGTTGAAGGGAATACACACACACACACACACACACACATACACATATAGACAGAGGGCACAGGGTGAGTTGAATATGAAGGGATGATATCTAAAAAATAAAATTAAGGGGTGTGAGAGGATTATATCGGGAGAAGGAGAAAGGGAGAGGTAGAATGGAGTAAATTATCTCACATAAAACAGACAAGAAAAAGCTTTTTACAGTGGAGGGGAAGTGGGGGCAACTGAAAGGGAATGAGTGAATCTTATTCTCTTTGGATTTGTCTTAAGGAGGGAATAACATACACATTCAATTGGGCATGGAAATCTATCTTACCCTACAGGAAAACAGAGGGAAAGGGAATAAGAGAGGGGGGGATGATAGAAGGGAAGGCAGATTGGAGGAGGGGGTAATCAGAAGCAAACCCTTTTGAGGAGGGACAGGGTCAAAAGAGAAAATAGAATAAATGGGGGGTGGGATAGGATGGAGGGACATATAGTTAGTTTTTTACAACATGACTATTATGAAAGTGTTTTGCATGACTACATGTGTATAACCTGTATTGAGTTGCTTTCCTTCTCAGTGAGGGTGGGTGGGGAGGGAGGAAGAAAAAGAATTTGGAATCCAAAGTTTTAAAAACAAATGTTAAAATTGCTTTTACATGCAACTGGGAAATGGGATATACAGGCAATGCAGTACAGAAATCTATCTTGCCCTGCAGAAAATAGAAGGAGAAGGTGATAAGAGAAGTGGGGGGGGTGGAACACAGAAGGGAGGGCAGATTGTGGGAAGGGGTATTCAGAATGCACATCATCTTGGAGTGGGGGGAGGGGAGATATGGAGAGAAAATTTGGCACTCAAAACCTTGTGGAAGTGAATCTTGAAAACTAAAAATTAATTAATTTTAAAAAAAAGTTCTTCAATGATATATGATAATAATTGCCCATTTTTCCTATTCTGACCTCCTCAGTCCCTTGCTTAATTAAGAATTCTCCCCCTGACCATAGTTGTATGTTACCCCATCTACTCTTCACTAGTTTTTAAAAATAATATAGTCTTTTGTATTTAGATGTCTATCCAACTGAAGCTTATTGTGATATACAGTAGAAAGTGCTTTTCTAAAGCTAATTTCTGCCAAACTGCTTTCCAGTTTTACAGCAGTTTTTGTCGAATGCCACACCCCTATCCCAGAAGGTGGTGTTCTTCAACTTATTAAGCACTAGTCTATGATGCCCAGTTAATTGCTTCTGGGCTTTGCTTACCTGGTCTACTCCATTTGTCAAAGTGGATAATTTTTCCTGTTTTCCTGAGGTAGAGGCTATTAATGATCCTGATTTTATGTATGAGAGAAATGAGGTTAAGAGAGACTAAATGATTTGCTTGGAGTCATGGGGCTAGTAAGTGTCTGAATAAGGATTTAAATTCAGATTTTTCCTGACTCCATAGCCAGCACTCAATCCATTACACCACCTAGAACTCTTTGAATTTAGGTTATAAATAAAGATAAAGGAAGTGGAGATACTTAGCCCAGAGAAGAGAAGACTCAGGAAAGACATTCTAGCGCCTTCAATTATCTGAAAAGTTGTCACTTGACAAAGGGATTAAATTTACTCTTCTTGGCCTGAGAGGGTAGAGCTAAAAGAAATGAGTAGAAGTTGCAAAGAGGAAAATTTAAGCTTGATGCAAAAGGAAAAAACCTTCACCCACTTTCCAAAAGTGGGAAGGGGTGCTTCAGGAAGAAGTGGGACCTCTCTAACATGAACTTTTTAAGTAAAGGTCAAGTACATTGCAGAGGGCATTCTTTTTCAGTTATGGCTTGGACTAGATATCTACTGAGGCACCCTCCAAACTCTGAAATTCAGTGATTCGATGATTTGCTGTATTTTAAGTGGTCTATGGATGACTCTGCCTATTTTCAAGTACCATCCCATAGAGTTAATAACAAGTAATACTAATAATAGCTTCTGACATTTATAAAATACCTTATGGTTTACAAGCAGCTTTAAATATCTCATCTCTTTTAATGCAGTATCATCTTTTTTGAGCAGCCTTTATGGAAATAGGTAGTATAATATCACAGCTAAATCCAAGTGCTCATTTCTCAGTGTTTGCATCCAGATACATTGATACTTATTAAAAATACCTGGTCTGACATTGCTTCCAATGAGTAGCTCCAAGGTAGGAAACACAGTCACCAAATGCCTTTATGGGTCACAGGAAGTGTTGCCAGTTCCTCACGTGGTTCTTTTCACTAGAAAAGGAACTGACCCTAGGAAGTCCTAGGGTCATTTATGCACTGACATTCATGCACTTGACCTAGCATGGAGGAAATGCTAGGAAAAGGCCAAATTATCTATGTTCCTCAGAGATTTGGGGACATTTGTAGTGGGCTGAACCCAATTTAGGTTAGTGCCCTGGCTACAAAGTCATGAACCGTCAAATAGATTTTAGGAAAACTCTGTCAAAGAAACCTCATAGAGTTGTGTGGTCTTGATCTCTTACTGTGTTTGGGGGAGGGGGGGGAAACTAAACCTATTTTGTAAAACAAACAAACAAACAAACCAAAAAAACAACTGAATATAAGCCAGCACAAAAGCTAAACCCTGGGACAAGATCATTATCCACCTCCTACCTAACCACACACCTGACTTTTCATATGTAAATTAGCCAACAAAGGTTTTTCAAGGTTTAAGTCTGCCCTGCATCTCTATATTGGTCCCATTTTTAGAAAGCTGAAGTTCCAAGAGGTGATTTATCTATGATTATCCAATTAAGTGTCAGAGCTAAGACCTGAACCCAGAACTTCTGACTCATTTTATAGCTGAGGAAACAGGCAGGCAGAAGTTAAATGACTTACCCAGGGTCACACAGCTAGGAAGTATCTGAGGCTGAATTTGAAATTGGGTCTTCATGACTCCAGGTCCAGAGGTCCATCCACTATTCACCTAGCTGCCATCTGTTTGAAAAGGCAGAAAACATACAAGGGAACAACACTGAAGATAATAACAATAGCTCATATTTATTAAGTTTTACAAAGTGCTTTCTAATCAACCTAGTACAGTTCCTTGCACATAGGTATCTAATAAGTGATTGTTGAATTGAGTTGAATCATGTGGAGTATTGTACTCCATTCCCACCTCTTTTTAAATTTACAGATGAAGAAACTGAGGATCAGAGAGGCTAAGTTATACAAAACTAATAATTGTTAGATTTACGTCTCCTGACTACAATTGAAACACTTTTTTTTACTTCCCCTATTGCAAGAAAATTTTTTTAAAGTAATAATTAATATACTAGAAACTAAACATATGCCTGGGACTGATCAGTTAAAGAAGTCAAAAATAATTTATATTTGTGTAGAACTTTACAGTTGCAAAGCAATTTACATATATTATCTCACTTAATCCCTCAAACAGTTCTGTTATCTCCATTTTATACAAAGGGAAACCAAGGCCTTAGAGAGGTTCTGTGACTTCACTGGGGTCACACAACTGGTGAAAGGGAGAGCTGGGCCTAGAATCCAGGTCATCTAACTTCTGATCTAGGACACTTTTCACTACCCAACACAGAGGACTTGTTGGTCCCCTGGAGTTTCGAGCAAAGTTTGGGGGAGGTAAAGAAAATACACTGGGAGATGGGTATTTAAGACAAAAAAAAGCAACAGCATGTCCAGAGGGGTACCAGTGAAATGATGAATGTATATCTAGATGATACAAATCTAGTTGATTGAAGCAGCAAGTTTGGAAACAGAGGCAAAAGGTCTATTTTCTGCCACAGTTGAAGCTGGAAGCTTTCAATTCTCCTATCCCAACTCCTAAACTTTATAGGCGAAGAAACTAAAGTTAAGGGAGTTATTCAAGGTCACACAAATAATGTCAGTGATGGGGTTTCAATTCAAGTTTAAGAACCAGTGCTTTTTCTGCTGTAATCTCATTGCTCTCTCAAGACTGGCCCTGACTGAAGGATAGTGTTGCTTTTGGATAGTTTTGTCAGGGACACACATGATATAAGAGGAAGGAATGCTGCCTCCTCCGGCTAGATCAACTGAATCGACCTTGGCAATCAATGGAGTGACAGATGTCACAGCTGGGTTGCCACCACATTGCCCTCTAATGACCTTGTATTTAATTCCCTGAACAATTCTATTATCCCTGTTTTACTGAGGAAATCAAGTGACCCTATATTCTTAAAGGCTCTTCCAATAGAGCACAAATTTTGGCAGGTCCTAACAAGCCAAAAAATCTTCAAGTCTGTGTTCAGAGACTGACCACTTGTATATTGAGCCAAGAGCAGCCTAATTAAGTTTAGAAAGGCCATGGGTGTTGGGAAGCTCAAATGAGAAAATGGATATAAAGCACTTTACAAACCTTAAAACTCTATAAATGCCAGTTATCAGCATCATCTTCTCCCTCTTCTCCTCCTTCTTCTTCTCCTTCTACTCCTTGTCCTCCTTCTCTTTCTCCTCCTCCTCCTTCTTCTTTTTCTTCTTCTCTTTCTCCTCCTCCTCCTCCTCTCCTCCTCCTTCTTATTATCATCACCATCATCACCATCATCAAAGTCATCAGGCCTCTAGTTTGACAATGATTTCATTCCCTGAAACTTCTACTTCATGCCTGCTGAGCTCAAGCAATGTTTATAGAGCAGTATAAGGGTGTGCTGATAAATGTTTAACAACAAGGCTGGGGAGGTGGGGAATATATGCACACTTTAAATTTAATCTGCATTATTATTTAAGTCTAGACAATCATAAAAACAACAAATCAAGCCCTTATTTGTAGCTCTGACTTCTGAGGTATAAATGCTCACAGTAAAAATTTAACAATTTGCTCTCTAGAGTCAGAGCTGACTCTGGCACATCCTGGGAAATGTTCTTCACTAGAAAAGGCAACACACATTTATTAAGAACTTACTATGTGCCAGGTGCTGTGCTAAATGCTGGGAATACAAATCCAAGCAAAAAGAAAAACAATCCCTCCCCTCAGGGAGCCTACATTCTAATGGGGCAGGAGGCAATGCATAAATTGGAACTGAAAAATGGGGATTGTGGGAGTAGGAAGAGCAAGAAAGACTTGGTGGGATGTGGTGACAAAGTCCAAGGAGTCAGAAGCCCAACTAGGAGAGGAATGAAGCATGGCTGGCTTGGTACACACCTAAAATAGAGCCTGACCCCCAACCCTGAAAAGGAAGTCATCAATGGGAGAAGGGACCCAATATAAAGGAGCAATATCCTAGAGTGAAGAGGTACCAGGATATGAAGGAAGTTTCACAGTGAAAAGGCAGCTGAGTCACAGAGGTGAAGTCCAGAAGATGGACCACAGGAATAGACAAGGATCACTTTTCGTGATATAGAAGGGCTTGTGATGATAATAATAATAACTCAAATTCATGTAGTACTTTACGGTATGCAAAGTGTTTTTTACAGATATGTTACTTCATCCTCACAATAACTCCGGGAGTAGGTGCTATTGTTAAGAAAACCAAGGCATATACGCTAAGGGACTTACTCAGAGTCAAGCCAACTCAATTCAATGAACATTTATTAAGCACCTACTGTGTCTGAGGCCAGATTTGAACTTCAGTCTTCCTGACTCCAGGCCCGGTACTCTCCACACCAATTAGCTGGCTCTGTGATCTGGTATGTGGTATGAGTACCCACAGGGATGAAATTATGTACTTCAAATACTGAAATTATATACTTTAAGTACTGGAGTAAGTAAAATTAAGCATTTACCCCCATGACATGAGGAAAGAATTAGAGAATCACCTCCTTGAATATTAGCAGGGAAATATGACAAATAGTTCCACTTTGCTGATCTCAGGTTGCTATCAGTGAATGCAGAAATCTATTCAATTAGGCAGATTCATTGCCTTAAAAACAATTTGAAACACTCCTAGAGCTGGAGCTATCTGTAAAATCTGCTTATGGTTATTGTTTTTGTGGAGGGGCATGATAGTACATGAGTGCTGAACTAAAGGCCTGAATTTAAATTTTGGCTCTGATGCTAGCCATGAGACTGTGAGTAAGGCACCTAATTTATCTCAGTTTCAATTTTCAAGTAAAATGGCAATAATAATTCCTGTAGTACCCACTTCTCAGGGCTGTGGTGAGGGTCAAATGTATATAAACCATTTTCAACCTTAATATACTTTATAAATACCAGCTATTATTATTGCAAGCATTTTTTAAACACCTATCATGTATCAGGCACTGTGTGGAGCATACCAAAAAAGTAAAAGATTGTCCCTGCACTCAAGGAGTTCACAATCTAATGGGAGGAGACAATATGTAAATCACTATGTACAAGCAAGCTATATATACAGGATAAATTGGAGATAATTAACTGGGGGAAGGCACTAGCAGCAAGGAGCATCAGGAAAGATGGGATTTTAACTGGGACTTGAAGGAAGTCAGGGAAGGGCATTACTGGGAGTGACATGCATTCCAGGGATAATATAATCAAATCTAATAAGAAAAAGAAAACTAAATTATATCAACTTTTTGGGGGTGATGGGGTGGGGATAATTAATTCTCTAACCCTCCTTTGATTTTTCCTAAGAGATAGAGTCCTTTGATTTTTCCTAAGGTTTTTATCCAGGGTCCTGAGATGTTAGCCCCTGTTACCTTGAGAAACTACTGAATTATTGAAAATACTATCAATCCCTCAACGAGACGTGCCAGCAAGAGCACTTCCTTCTTTAATAGTACTGTTGCATCCAATAATTATGGCTTGAATCTGAGCTGAAGGAATTATAACAATGCTTCTGACTCAAGTAGTTAGAAAATGGGGTTCATTCCTCCACACCGATGACACCAATGAGGTTCTCAAGTATCTTTAAATGTCACAAACGAGTGTACACAGTCTTTATGTCACTCGGGGAGAGGTCTAAAATTGATGCCAAGGACTATCAATAATCAGCACTGGTGACTTGTTTGAGATGGGCACTTTATCAAGAGAGCTGATTCAAACACCCCTGAAAGAATGAGCCCAGCCAATTCAACACACCTTCCTATTGCTCCCTTGCTAAACCTGTAAACAGAAGAATCGATATTCTCAGCTCTCTGCTGCAAAGGAAGCAAGACTTTTTAGTTCTGTCCAAATCAGCTCCAGGCAGATAGATAGGGCCTTTGTGTTTCTGGTTTCTTATTTTAAGAGCTAGCTAATTGGGCTTTGCTAGACCCTTAACAGTTGGAGAGCTAGTTAAATTACCAGGGTCAGTCTTTGAACACTTGCTGATCTCTGTTAGCAGACAAAATGAATAGAACACTGGACTTGGAGACAGGAATACCAGTGCTTGAATCCTGCTGTGGGCAGGTTATTTAACCTCTGTTTGCCTCAGTTTCCTTGTCTGTAAAATGAGGATGATAATAGCACCTTTCTTCTAGATTTGTTGTGAGGATAAAATGAGGTAATGTATGTAAAGTGTTCTACAAAATTTAAAGCAGTATATAAATATTAGCTATCATCACTGTAGTGGAATTTTTGGTAAAACAGAAAAACAATTGGATTTGAAACATACTCCTGATGCTGTTAATTGACTTTGCTCTCATTTTGTTAGTCAGCGAGTAGAAAATATATTCAAAAGAGATGATTCTTCATCCAACATGAGAAGAGATTTTCTTTTTCTATTCTTTAAATTAGTTGACAACTCTTTGTGACACATAGAGAATGTGCTTCATTTGAGAAAACATTTTTTGAAATGTTATTTGTTTTGACAGAAATTTAAATAATTATGCTGCATTACTCTGAAAATCATTACATATTTCACCAAGTTAAGAAGGTTATTATCAACTGTTTCTCCATGAATTATTAAATCAATAAAATGAGTCACACTTTGTGTGTCAGTATATTGTTAGGATGATGTGAATGCAATTTATTGATTTTTTTTTTTTAAAAAATTTATTTATTTTTAGCTTTCTTTTCTTTTTAAATTTTGAGCTCCAAATTCTCTTCTTGCCACCCCTCCACCATCCACTGAGAAGGCAAGCAAAATTATTTCAATCATACATGTGAAATAATGCAAAACATATTTCCATATTAGCTATATCACAAAAAAGCAAAAAAAAAGTGAGAAAATTTAATTCAATTTGCACTCAGTCCATCAG
>NW_020946445.1:0-12378 GCF_900497805.2 Vombatus ursinus | reverse complement strand
AGTTTGCCAAGACTGCAGGGAGATATTTTTGGAGACATTTTTTTTTTCATATGAAAGCATGAAGCCAGCAAAGTTCTTCCAACATTTGAGGACAAAACATTCAAAATAAGAAAATAAAGCAATTGAATTCAAACAAAAAAAAATCTTTTGGAATGAAATGCCGAAGCAGTTCTTTTTAAAAGTGTCCATTAATTAGAAAGTCACTTGGGAAGGCTTCCTATTTAACTGCTTTTTGAATTATTGTCAGTAAGAGACTGTTCTGATTGGAATAAAAAATAAAGAAATCACAAGATCACAGATTTGGAGCTGGAAAGGAACTTAGACACCATTTAGTCCAACCTCCTTATTTTATAGACGAGGAAATTTAGGCCTAGAGGGATGAAATGACTTGGTCACATAGGCTGTAAACAGGGCCAGAATTCGAATCCATTTCCTCTTACTCCATATCTAATACCTTCCTACTCCGCCGGATTTCAGTTGGTACCTGGTTCTTCTTGGCATCTTGCACTTATAACTTTAGCTCTAAGGATAGGACACAAAAAGCTAGTGAGTGACAAAGAATAATAATCAGCCTGTCAATAAACATTCAGTAAGTGCTTATTATATGCCAAGCACTGTGCTAAGAACTAGAAAATATATTCTAATGGATATGACACACAAATGAAAGTCAGTGCATATAATGGAGGCATGGTGGAGAAGGTCTGGAGACAAACTAATATGAATTTCTATTTCTTTATCATATATTTGGGCAGCTGGGTGCTCCAGTGAATAGAGTGCTTGGCCTGGACTCATGAAAATGTAAAATTCTTTGACCTGTGAAATATATCATTTAAATAAAATGTTTAATGAGAATTTATATTAGGCACAAGAAAGAGACTTAAGTATCAAAGGAGAGATTTTCATGATTGCACATCGAGGGAATCAGTATGGTGTAGTGTGGACATTCTCAAACTTTTTGGTCTTAGGATCCCTTTACACTCTTAAAAATTATTAAGGACCCCAAGGGCTTTTGTTTTGTGAGGGTTATATCCATCAATATTTGCTGCATTAGAAATTAAAACATCTTAGTATTATTATTAAAATAGTTTTGACCTTGTGGACCCCTCAAAGGAGAGTGTGCTTTTTGGTTTCCTTTATGGAAAGAATGTAAAAATTGACACAGCTCCAGTTCTTCTGATAGTACATCTAATTATTAGTCATTGGACAAGTTTCTCATATTTATGCTACCAACAGCTAAAAGTCTAAAAATAATGATTTTTTTTTTTTTTTAGCACACTCTATCCTTTTCAACCACCCTGAAGGGTGCTGTCACAGATGGAGGGCCATTTTGAATTTTTCTTATTTTCTGGGTTGTGATGGTCAAATAATTCATTTCCAAGTGGTCAGCCTATAACTTCACTTTACTTAGTGAGTCATTCACTAAATAATTGTTGAACAAATGAATGATCATTACTTTTTATTTTTAAACTTACAATCTAAGAGAATATGGAAGCTATATTAAGGATATACAAATAAATTACTATCGAACAAAGGAGGCAGTGCAATGTAGTGGCATGAAAACTGAACTAGGAGTTAGAAAATCTCACTTCTGTTACTGGTTCTGTCAAAACTAGCTGTGTAACCTTGGGCAATTCAACCAATTAGTCAATCAGTTAGTACTCTATAAACCTCTGCTATTGACCAGAAGTGCTCTAGGAACTGGGAATACAAAGGCAAAACTGAAACACACCCTACATTCAAGGGGCTTACATTTTATGAGGGAGAAACAACATGCACCCATATAACAGTACTACACACAAACACACACGCACACACACACACACGCACATGCACAGAGTAGATGCTTCCATTATCCCCATTTTACAGATAAGGATACAGAAACTGAGAGAGATTCAATGACTTACCTAGAGTCAAATAATAAAAAGTATGTAAGGTAGGATTTGACCTCAGACCTTGCTGATTCCAAGTGTTTGTGTACCTGTAGGTATACTTTTATATTAGATTATAAACTTCTTGGAGACATCTTTTTCTATGCCTGGCACTTAGCATAGTTTCTGGCACAGAGTTGGTACTTAATAAATGTTGATTTATCAATTAATATATACATAAGTCTCCTACCTCTGCAATGAAGGGAGGGAGTACATTTTCTTACCACTTCTCAGGGGGAAAGCTTCATCATTGTTATTGTAGTCTAGATATGTTTTAAATGAAAAAATATAAATAGCAATTTTGGAGATGATACCTGGATTTATCAATAGCCTAGAATTTGACTATACACTAATTGTTATGGAGCAAAATCTCCTGTGAGGCTGGCTTGACTTCTATCTAAGAGGGCTTAGTTATGAAAATATCTAAAGTCCAAGTGTCCTGTGGTAGAAAGAACACTAGACTTCAAGTCATGGTGCCATAGGCATGCAGTGAACACATACTACATATGCCAGTACTTCCGGCCCAAACCTATTAACCTCTCTGTGACTATTTCCATTAGATTATGAGCAACTTGAAAGCTGGGACTGTCTTTTACCTTACTTAGTATCCCCAGTGCTTTGCACAGTGCCTGATATATGGCAGTTCCTTAATAAATGTTTATTGACTGACTGACAACTATATGCATACCTATGTATAAGACCTGGATTTTTGTCTTGTAATAAACTTATTATTTTTGTGATGTTGGACAAGTCCCTTTAACTATTTGACTTTCAGTTTCCTCTACTATAAAATGAAAGCAATGACTTCTAAGGTCATTTCCAGCTCTAACATTCTGTGGTTCTATGATAATATAGTGCTTGAAATGGGCCTAACGGGAAGAATTATAGTGAGGTTTAAAGATAAGTGAGTATACGGATATTGTGGGTTGTTTTTTTTTTTTTTTTAACAACCTCATTTCCTTCACACAAACAATACTTAAATATAAAGGTTAGCTGTGCCTTTTAAATTACTTAAACCATTTTCATTTTCTTCTAGCTTATTTACATCTGTAAAAGCCTATACTCTCACACATTTTGATGTTGAGTTGAATTTCTTGGGTCTTTCCCATTAAGGAGGTTCTGTCATATTTAGTAGCAGAAAAATGGCAGGCTTACTCCCTTTGCAATATGGTCTCCTATAAGAGTCTCATCAGTATTATTTGTTCAATAGATACTACAGTCTCTTAGCTCCATTTCACAATAGAGTTGTCTAATAATTCAATAGGGTGGTACACTGGGCTTGGAATCAGGAGGACTCATTTTTATGAGTTCAAATCCAGCCTGAGACACTAGCTATGTGGCCCTTGGCAAGTCATTTAACCCTGTTTACCTCAGTTTCCTCATCTGTAAAATGACCTAGAGAAGGAAATGGCAAACTACTCAAGTTGCTTTGCCAAGAAAACCCCAAAATGAGGTCATGAAGAGTTAGACACACTGAAATGACAGAACAACAACAACAATAATTCCATGCAGTTCAGTAAGCACATGTTAAGTCTACGTGATAGGCTCTGTGGGAGGCCCTTAGAGACACAAAGACAAAAATGGAACAATTCCTACCCTCAAGGAGTTCCAGCCTCATTAGCAAGATTTATATTTTTCTTTCTTTTCTAAATCCTAGGGTTAGGTACCTCATCTATATTTGTTGCTTATTTCCCCTGACTACCTTCCAATTTAGACACAACATAGGATTAAGGAAGTCTCACATCTTAAATCAATTCTAATATTTCTCTTTCAGTTAATTTATATTTGTGAAAGCCAATAGCTTTCATGACAATGAAAAAGCTGCCTTTCCTGTATTTTGGTTTAGTTGAAGTAGAAATTTAAGATGGATTTAAAATGAGAAGAGCTGACCATGAAGGCCATAAAACACTAATTGGCTACTAATGGGGTCCCCTGGAGAGTTTTAAAGTCATAGAATCTTCGCGCTGGAAGAAATGTTAGAGATTATCTAATCTAAGCCCCTTAATTTAAACTTTAAAGAGTGCAGCAGAATAAACACCAATCAATCTCAGGTGGTTTAGGGACAGGCCAGTGGAGTGAGTGGGTTCAGGACACACTTCCCCAACGCTGTTGTTGTTGTTTGTCCTTTGTTCTGGAAGAGGACCATGACGTTGGGGAGGTGATGTCATGACTTGCAAGTGAATTGGATTTAAGTGAGCAATGGCTGCGAACCTCACTTTCTCCTCCAGAGCCATCTGGGTCCAGTGGCCAGATGTAGATTGGAATGACTGGAGATGGCCTCAAGATGCAGTGGGAGACTTTGGCCTTTTTAAACTAAGGTCTTTTCCTAGGTCTCAGTTTGTCTGAGGTTAACACCCGTTCAGTGATTAAGGCTAGGTAAGAAATGAGGCAAAGAATGGCCTCTTTTACCTAGTTAAAAAAAAAATCAATCTGGGAGGAGAAGACCCTTGGGGTTTCTGACCAAAACAGAAACAATTGCTATTTACACTCACTCTGAGCCATCAGAGCCCAAATAATTACCAAATGAGACTTGGGTTGGGATCTATTGTTGGCCAATAAAAGAGAGCCAGAAATCACTCCCCAGTACTATGTGTGAAAGATGAGGTTGGGGGTAAACATTGCAATAAAAAAAAATCCTAGGCTACTTATTAATGTTGTCAGTAAATTGAACAGGAAATGACCTGACTCAATGATGTCAGCCATATGAAGGAAGCAAAAATGGGAGGTAACTGTTTGCACTAAAATTTTTATTTAGAAGTTGCAAATCTAGGATGTGCAGGTCTAAACTAAAACATGGTCTCCTTTTAATTATAACCAGGCACTGTAGACTTCTTTCAAGAAATGAAAGGCTAATTTATTTTCATATTTTTCTGGTCGTAAAAAGGTAGGCATAAAATGAAATTATTTTATTCACAGGACTGCCTATAAATAGGATATTTTTCTAAAGCTTGCCATGATTCATTTACAGGTCTTTAAAAACTCACATTGGAATTAACCTTGCTGCAAAATTACCTTCTTCAGGGTGAGGCAAGGGTGTCTTTCAAAGGACAGCATTCTAATGAAGGTGGAAAAACATACACTTTTCATCTGTGCTGCAGAAAAAGGAAAAAAAAAAGCTGTAAAGTCAACCAATTCCTAAAGGATGCAAACATTATGTGAATGGGAAATGAATGTGTAAAATAAAACTGTGAAATCATATCAACTCCATATTGAAAGCCTGACTTAAAAATATGGTTGAACTTTTGTAGGGGGTGAGGAGGAATTTTCTGAGTCAAAGAGTTGATTATTGTGTCTCTGAGATAGGACAACTGATAAACAACTCAGAGGAAAATCACTTTCATCATGTACCACATATCCAGAGAAATTTTGTTCTCTGATAATTTTTTTTTAACAAATATGATTTAACTTCAAAAGGATAATTCAAGGAAGGAGAATTAGACTACAGATTTTTTCAATTACCAGCAGATTTCTGTAACCAGATCCCATTTGAGACTTTTTGTGCTATCATAAAAATACTTGAGTCAGTCATGCAACACACTTTCATACAATAAATAATTGTTCCATATGCTGGCTATTATAACCTGCCTATCATTTCTTAATGCTTTCTGTTGTCTGCTATGCCAGGTCAAACCCCTGCACAAGGAAAACCTGCCCTCGGGGTGGAAAATTCTTTGCAGCTATCTGCCCAATAGTTGCTCAGGACAACCGACAACAAATCTGACTGGGGCTATCAGAGGGATCAAAGACTAAATGAAGAAATGAAGAGGCTTGACTTTGATATTCTGTTAAAACCTCCTGTTACCATTGAGATAACATTTTAAGAACTTCTAGAAAGTAAGTACTCCCAAAACTTCAGAAAAAGTGATAATGGACTCTTGTGGATTCGTATGAATGCCGGAAGTGGGTCAGTTCAACCTCACAAAGGGCTGGTTAAAGTGAAAGAATGAAATCTATCAATACTGCTTCTCTTTTGACTCATTTTTTTCTTGATCTTCGCATGGCAGTTCATTCTTAACATCAATGGAAAGCAGTTTTCTGGCTGTCTTGACAACAGTTCCCTTGCTGAAAATTGCAATGGATGGAAACTCACTAATGATTGTAATGCTTTGCTTCTGAAATTCTATGTCTTTCCTTTCATGAAATTTTAATTTTTAGAGTCTCTTTTGCTTTTAAAATGTACATTCTCTTGGTACAAAAAAAAAGTCTTTGTAGTGAAATCTAAGCTGTTTTATTTAGATTTTATATTTATTTGGAGAAGTTATTAGTTTATTTCATGCCTGATCTCAAAACAAACAAAAGAACAAAATGCAACCTTTTCAACATAAAGTTTATCATTAAATATTCCTTGGATTGCAAAGAATGTTATCATCATTAGAGAAAAAAAATGTTGTTTCCCTCCCACGGATTATAAGCTCCTTGTGGACAGGGACTGGTTCATTTTTGTCTGTGTGTTGCCAGCACCTAGCATAACGTAGGTGTTTAATAAATACTTATTGACTGATTTATTGAATATATATAGTAAATATTTTCTTTGACATTTTAAAGGCAAATATCTTAAAAACTACCGATTTTTGACATTTCTTCCACTCATACAAAGACTAAATAAAAATTCTCAGATCGATTAATTTATTAACACAAATGCTGTTATGATATTTATGTACTTTGACACTTGCTATATTATAATGTTCAGGGGAGGTAAGCACTGAGAAATCTAACAGATTTGCAAGCCAGCTGTCTCTGGGACTTTAAGCTTGAAATAGAGGGAAACAAGTCTTACAATGTAGTTCGAAGTTAACACAAAGCGGTATCATATCTTCACCTCTCCATGCTTATGCTCACTGGCATTCTTGATGGCAGTGGATCCCCACTGGGAATGTTTGGATTCTAAAGAAAAATCCTTTAGCAAGTTTTAAAGGATGTGGGGATTCATAAATGTTTTATAATCTGAACATTTTAATGAGAAACTGAATCAGAATTTCTGGCTGGGACAGTGAATATAAAAATACATTGAGAAAACATGAAAAATGGCAAAGAGACTTTAGACATTACACTTCTGACTCAGAATGTGCTTAGTCTACCTACTATATTTTTTTGAAGGGCTCATTGGAGCTTGCTGGGGTTATCATCCAGTATTATTATACCAAAACCTACCTCTAATTTAGAATATGATTTTCCTCTGATTCATCTATTTTCTTTTTCTTGTGTGTGAAGGAGGTAACAGACTGGCCATGTCTCCACAGGTAAAGCAGGTGCAATGTGAGTGTTCAACTAACCCCACATTGTATTATTTATCAGAGATTTTGAGAAATTCTAAGTACCTTCAAAAAAGGGGAATAAAGCTCTTTGGGGCTTTATCTTTGCTACAAAGCAAGACTTTCCTATATGTGCACATGCACATATTGTACTTTTCTACACTTATGTACACAGATGCTCTTCATATATGGATACAGTGTCCTAAGATTTAACAGGCTATAGGAACTTTGCTTAATGGGTTATATGTTGTCGAAATATGCTTTACTGAAATATCCTAATAGTGTTAATAGTGACAGTGAGTTATGGGTGCATTTCAAAAGGCCTAAAGTATTTTGGGTGTGCTAAAGCTTCTACCTCAGAGTCTAAGTGTTTCATGACATTATTCAATTCATTCCAGATTACTTAGCACACTGAAGATTTGTAGGATTCTTCCCTTATCCCCTACATTTATAAATTATGAGAACAATCAGACAAACCCAATGTTGAAAAAAAAATGAAACTCACTTCATGTATCACTGATTTCATTATTGACGGACTGACTTTGTTGTTCGACCATCTCAGTCACGTCTGACTCCATTTGGACTTTTGTCCATTTGTGACTCCATTTGGGCTTTTCTCAGCAAAGATACTGCGGTAGTTTGCTGTTTCCTTCTTAAGCTCATTTTACAGATGAGGAAACCGAAGCAAACGGGTTTAAGTGACTTGTCCAGGATCAGACAGCTCGTAATTTGAGACCAGATTTTAACTCAGGTATTCTTGACTCTAGGCCTGGCACTCTATCCACTGTGCCACCTAGCTGCCCATTTTAATAAGGTAAACAATTTTAATATAAGTGTTATAAGAATGGACTTAAAGTAAATGCTATACAAGTGATATGGCAATAATCAGGGGGACCTCTCTCCTACCTCCTGGTGTGGGGCATCTCCCATGGACCTGTGTGTGCCTCGGCACATTGGGGTGAGTCCCATATTTGGGTCACTTCCAGTGTCACACTATTTGGTGACAGACCACAACACAGGAGCTTTATGGTCTGCAGTGCCAAAAAAAAAAAAAGTTTTATTGTCTTGTGCTTCAATTTCTAGTGATGAGCCCCTCTAATCTTAGTGGGAATGGTGTTTAGATGATAGTCAAATAATCTCTCTTTGAGATCATATTACAAAATCTTCCCAGCTTGGGAGAATCTGCCAAAACCTGCCCCTACTGAAATACTATTCTAATGCTTTATTCAGAATGAAGCATCATGAAAAATGAAATTCTTTCTCAAAGTTATCTTGGGTTCTGGGGGAAAAAAAGGTGAAATTAAACTTTAAACAATATGAGGACCAGTTGAAAGTACTGGGGGTGTTTAGCTTGGAAAGGAGAAGATTCGAGGGATGTGATAGCGGTCGTTTAGCATTTGAAGGCTTGTTACGCGGAAGAGGGATTCAGTTTGTGCTCTTGGTTCCTGGTGGAACAGAACTAGGGGGGATAGGTGGAAGCCATAAATTTGGGGTTGTGGTCAGAAAAACCAATTAGAGCTGTGCAAAGGTAGAGTGGGATGCTTTGAAAAGAGGCAGGTTCCTCCTCCTCCTCCTCCTCCTCCTCCTCCTCCTCCTTCTCCTCCTCCTCCTCCTTCTCCTCCTGCTCCTGCTCCTCAGACGTTGGTTCCTCCCACTCAGAGTTTTCAAGCAGAGATTGGATAACCATTCTTAGGGTATGGGATAGCTGGGACTCTCTTTGGAGATGGGGAGTAGACAGTTCCTAAATTCCCTTTCCAACTCTTGGATTCTGTGATTCTTTGAATCTGTATTGTTTGACATTTTTTTTTTGTCAGTGACTTGGATAAAGGCATAGATTGAATTCTTATCAGATTTTCAGAGGACAGAAAACAAAGATGCATAAAACTTTTCACTGGCTGTCCCCCATGTGTGGAATAAAGAATCTTTCTTTACCTCTTCCTCTTAGATTATCTGACCTCCTTCAAGATTCAATTCGAACAATACCTTTTTGCAGTAGGGAAGGTATCTTTTCTACTACTCTCATTTGCTGTTGCCTCAACCTCCTTAAGGCCCTTCCATCTACTCTGCATTCACAGTATGTGATGTATATGTATTTATGCAAATGTTATCTCTTCCCATTAGAATATATTCCTTAAGCACCTATTAGGTTCAAAGTGACCATGCTAGAGATATAAAAACATAAGTGAAACAGTCCTTTCCCTCTAGAAGATTATATTATAATGTCCTAATGAGAGTTTTCCTCACTTCTGCACCCAAGTCTCCTTTTTTCTCTTGAAGGGCTATCTTTGAAAGTGGTCTAGCAAATGTCTAGGACTGTCCAGGTCTCCATAAGTAAAGTCAATCTTAGTGGTCAATACCAATAGTGTCAGCACAGTGCCTTGCACATAGTAGGTGCTTAGTAAATGTTTATGGATTGATTGTCCACAGTGATCATGTTAAAGGAATGATTATTAATAACCAATGATTTGGGGAGATCCAGAGTTCTGTCTTTTTCTAAAGGTCTCATTTTGAAGCTCAGCCTCTGAAGGACAAGACTGACAGCAGAGAGCATTAACATTCTCCTCAATCTAGGTATTGTTACCCCACCCAACTTTACAAGGAATTTAATCTAAGGTGAAACTCCTGGCCAATTGTCTTCCGTTCAGTCTTGGAGTGGTGGGGAGAGGGGGAGGGAACACCTTTTTATTAATAAAATGCTAGCTTTATTAATAAAATGATTAATTACCCAGAAACTATGTCTCTTGAACGTTCTAAACGTCACAATGTGGATCTTTGTAAAGCCACTTTTATTGCCTCTGCATACACTCCTTATCCATATACTCTCCCATTATCTCCCACATACAGTGGATTAGTTCTGAGTAGCAGGTCTCAGCACTCACATATCAACAAATGCAATAATGCATGACTTCATGATGTGATAAAATTATACACATATGTGTTCCTGCACACTTGGGCTAGCCTACCATGATCCATGTTTTCCATAGGCACTGCATATACCTCATCCTAGCCCTCTGGGGCAGCTTATACAATCTTAGCACAAATTCTGAGACCTCTTTCTTCTGGTGGGAGATAGATAAGAACTTTATATGGAAGTCCTTAATACTATTGTCATTGCTAAATTGATAAAGCAATAGCTACTAATATTTGAGTACTGTGACCAGAGGAGTCATTGAATGTATAATATGCATATATATAAAGAGCAGATCTCCTGATACTTTCTAGTAATCTGGAATATATATATATATATATATATATATACACACACACACATACATATACATATATGGAATATGGATTATGGAATATGGAATATATATGGAAATATATATATATATATATATATACATTCTGCATTAGTACCCTGCCATCTTTGTGTCATATCTGTGGCATAATCTAGGCTTCTTTTCTAGGTCACGTCCCTTTGAGAATAGCCTTAATTGTCCATAATAGTACTACCCCCCTCCCCCACCCGAGGCTACACTGCTTGAATGACGGTCTGTCTCGAAGTCTAAGCCTGTGTCTGTATTTCCAGTGGCTCACTGCCCAAAGAGGAAAGTATTGGGGCACTGATTGAAGACTGTGTTGGCACTGGGCCACTGGCTCTTGGGGAGGGTGACCCTCCTGTAATCAGCCCTTTTATACTTTCGTCAGTCCATACTACTCTCAGTATGAGTGCTTTAATCTCACTCAAAATGTGTGGTCAGCAGTGGGATTCCCAAACTCCTCCTTTGTTAGTTATCTCTTGGGGATCTGGGCATATCCTGCACTTTCAGAAAACTTACACAGTTCAGCAAATGCATTGTTCTCTTTCCTGAATGTTTTATCTACTACTTTTCATCTATCCCAAGAGATTGCAGTATACCATATTGTAAAATGCCTTCAATATACTCACCCTCACAGTCTATAGCTACCTCTTTCCCCAAATCAGTAGCTCTTTTGAAACGCCCAGTCCCAGAATATAATGTCACTTTAACATACACTAGAATTGGATTTGCCTATATTGTTAGCAAGGTTTGTACTGAATAGAATGCCACCAAACCTGGCTCTTGGAGTCATAAAGTTTTTGTATATATATATATAAGTTTTTGATTAAGTTTTTTGTGGATTTTTTTTTTTTGCTTTTTTCTTGGTGAGGCAATCAGGGTTAAGTGACTTGCCCAGGGTCACACAACTAGTAAGTGATAAGTGTCTGAGGCCAGATTTGAACTCAGGTCTTCCTGACTCTAAGGCCAGAGCTCTAACCACTGCGCCACCTAGCTGCCCCTGGATTTTTTGAAACACTATAATTTAGACCAGTATTCCTTCCTATTTCCTTCCCAGAGAGCTATTCCATATAATAAATAGTATTTAGCCAAAAAAAAAAAGAAAGAAAAAGAGGAAAAAATCAGCACAACTGATCAATACACTGAAAAAGTCTGAAAATATGTACAATGTGCAGTACCTATGGCAATCTCACTTTTGCAAAGGGGTGGGGTGAGAGTGAGCCATATAGTTTTTAAAATCCCTATAGCCTGGGGCAGCTAGGTGGTACAGTAGATAGAGCACCACCCTGAAATCAAGAGGACCTGAGTTCAAATATGACCTCAGATACTTTCTAGTGTAACCCTGGGCAGATCACTTAATCCTGTTTACCTCCAAATTAAAAAAAAACAAATCCCTGTAGCCTACCCTCAATATAGCCTAGATTCAACTATCAATGACACAGTAGCCTACTATCTCAAGAGCACCTGGGTGAAAGCTCTTGACACATTTGATCCACAATAAACCCTGAACGGGCCACAATGTTGCTTCTGTCCCAACCAACCCTAGGCCCTCACAATTTTTGGTTAATATTTTTGGGAGTTATTTTCTGGGAATAACCTTACACCTGTCAGGAATGCGACAGGATTGCTGAGCTCCTGGTTGTCCCACCTTACCTGACTCTTCTTTCTCCTCCAGCTCAGAAGTCTCTCTCACTCTCCTGACTCAGTTGCTCCCATGTGCTCTGAATGCCTCATTTCTCCTTGTGCTATAATCACCAAGTGCCATTTGCAGTCTCCTGGGAATTGGAGCTCTGATCGCATGGGCTGCATAGCCCACTCTTAAGTACAGGCTTGTCCATGTGGGAGTTCTGTCAATTACACCTAAATGCAAGTGTAAAATAAAACCCTGTATTTCTTTTTTCTTTTCTTTTCTTTTCTTTTCTTTTCTTTTCTTTT
>NW_020946444.1:0-12382 GCF_900497805.2 Vombatus ursinus | reverse complement strand
AGTTTGCCAAGACTGCAGGGAGATATTTTTGGAGACATTTTTTTTTTTCATATGAAAGCATGAAGCCAGCAAAGTTCTTCCAACATTTGAGGACAAAACATTCAAAATAAGAAAATAAAGCAATTGAATTCAAACAAAAAAAAATCTTTTGGAATGAAATGCCGAAGCAGTTCTTTTTAAAAGTGTCCATTAATTAGAAAGTCACTTGGGAAGGCTTCCTATTTAACTGCTTTTTGAATTATTGTCAGTAAGAGACTGTTCTGATTGGAATAAAAAATAAAGAAATCACAAGATCACAGATTTGGAGCTGGAAAGGAACTTAGACACCATTTAGTCCAACCTCCTTATTTTATAGACGAGGAAATTTAGGCCTAGAGGGATGAAATGACTTGGTCACATAGGCTGTAAACAGGGCCAGAATTCGAATCCATTTCCTCTTACTCCATATCTAATACCTTCCTACTCCGCCGGATTTCAGTTGGTACCTGGTTCTTCTTGGCATCTTGCACTTATAACTTTAGCTCTAAGGATAGGACACAAAAAGCTAGTGAGTGACAAAGAATAATAATCAGCCTGTCAATAAACATTCAGTAAGTGCTTATTATATGCCAAGCACTGTGCTAAGAACTAGAAAATATATTCTAATGGATATGACACACAAATGAAAGTCAGTGCATATAATGGAGGCATGGTGGAGAAGGTCTGGAGACAAACTAATATGAATTTCTATTTCTTTATCATATATTTGGGCAGCTGGGTGCTCCAGTGAATAGAGTGCTTGGCCTGGACTCATGAAAATGTAAAATTCTTTGACCTGTGAAATATATCATTTAAATAAAATGTTTAATGAGAATTTATATTAGGCACAAGAAAGAGACTTAAGTATCAAAGGAGAGATTTTCATGATTGCACATCGAGGGAATCAGTATGGTGTAGTGTGGACATTCTCAAACTTTTTGGTCTTAGGATCCCTTTACACTCTTAAAAATTATTAAGGACCCCAAGGGCTTTTGTTTTGTGAGGGTTATATCCATCAATATTTGCTGCATTAGAAATTAAAACATCTTAGTATTATTATTAAAATAGTTTTGACCTTGTGGACCCCTCAAAGGAGAGTGTGCTTTTTGGTTTCCTTTATGGAAAGAATGTAAAAATTGACACAGCTCCAGTTCTTCTGATAGTACATCTAATTATTAGTCATTGGACAAGTTTCTCATATTTATGCTACCAACAGCTAAAAGTCTAAAAATAATGATTTTTTTTTTTTTTTAGCACACTCTATCCTTTTCAACCACCCTGAAGGGTGCTGTCACAGATGGAGGGCCATTTTGAATTTTTCTTATTTTCTGGGTTGTGATGGTCAAATAATTCATTTCCAAGTGGTCAGCCTATAACTTCACTTTACTTAGTGAGTCATTCACTAAATAATTGTTGAACAAATGAATGATCATTACTTTTTATTTTTAAACTTACAATCTAAGAGAATATGGAAGCTATATTAAGGATATACAAATAAATTACTATCGAACAAAGGAGGCAGTGCAATGTAGTGGCATGAAAACTGAACTAGGAGTTAGAAAATCTCACTTCTGTTACTGGTTCTGTCAAAACTAGCTGTGTAACCTTGGGCAATTCAACCAATTAGTCAATCAGTTAGTACTCTATAAACCTCTGCTATTGACCAGAAGTGCTCTAGGAACTGGGAATACAAAGGCAAAACTGAAACACACCCTACATTCAAGGGGCTTACATTTTATGAGGGAGAAACAACATGCACCCATATAACAGTACTACACACAAACACACACGCACACACACACACACGCACATGCACAGAGTAGATGCTTCCATTATCCCCATTTTACAGATAAGGATACAGAAACTGAGAGAGATTCAATGACTTACCTAGAGTCAAATAATAAAAAGTATGTAAGGTAGGATTTGACCTCAGACCTTGCTGATTCCAAGTGTTTGTGTACCTGTAGGTATACTTTTATATTAGATTATAAACTTCTTGGAGACATCTTTTTCTATGCCTGGCACTTAGCATAGTTTCTGGCACAGAGTTGGTACTTAATAAATGTTGATTTATCAATTAATATATACATAAGTCTCCTACCTCTGCAATGAAGGGAGGGAGTACATTTTCTTACCACTTCTCAGGGGGAAAGCTTCATCATTGTTATTGTAGTCTAGATATGTTTTAAATGAAAAAATATAAATAGCAATTTTGGAGATGATACCTGGATTTATCAATAGCCTAGAATTTGACTATACACTAATTGTTATGGAGCAAAATCTCCTGTGAGGCTGGCTTGACTTCTATCTAAGAGGGCTTAGTTATGAAAATATCTAAAGTCCAAGTGTCCTGTGGTAGAAAGAACACTAGACTTCAAGTCATGGTGCCATAGGCATGCAGTGAACACATACTACATATGCCAGTACTTCCGGCCCAAACCTATTAACCTCTCTGTGACTATTTCCATTAGATTATGAGCAACTTGAAAGCTGGGACTGTCTTTTACCTTACTTAGTATCCCCAGTGCTTTGCACAGTGCCTGATATATGGCAGTTCCTTAATAAATGTTTATTGACTGACTGACAACTATATGCATACCTATGTATAAGACCTGGATTTTTGTCTTGTAATAAACTTATTATTTTTGTGATGTTGGACAAGTCCCTTTAACTATTTGACTTTCAGTTTCCTCTACTATAAAATGAAAGCAATGACTTCTAAGGTCATTTCCAGCTCTAACATTCTGTGGTTCTATGATAATATAGTGCTTGAAATGGGCCTAACGGGAAGAATTATAGTGAGGTTTAAAGATAAGTGAGTATACGGATATTGTGGGTTGTTTTTTTTTTTTTTTTTAACAACCTCATTTCCTTCACACAAACAATACTTAAATATAAAGGTTAGCTGTGCCTTTTAAATTACTTAAACCATTTTCATTTTCTTCTAGCTTATTTACATCTGTAAAAGCCTATACTCTCACACATTTTGATGTTGAGTTGAATTTCTTGGGTCTTTCCCATTAAGGAGGTTCTGTCATATTTAGTAGCAGAAAAATGGCAGGCTTACTCCCTTTGCAATATGGTCTCCTATAAGAGTCTCATCAGTATTATTTGTTCAATAGATACTACAGTCTCTTAGCTCCATTTCACAATAGAGTTGTCTAATAATTCAATAGGGTGGTACACTGGGCTTGGAATCAGGAGGACTCATTTTTATGAGTTCAAATCCAGCCTGAGACACTAGCTATGTGGCCCTTGGCAAGTCATTTAACCCTGTTTACCTCAGTTTCCTCATCTGTAAAATGACCTAGAGAAGGAAATGGCAAACTACTCAAGTTGCTTTGCCAAGAAAACCCCAAAATGAGGTCATGAAGAGTTAGACACACTGAAATGACAGAACAACAACAACAATAATTCCATGCAGTTCAGTAAGCACATGTTAAGTCTACGTGATAGGCTCTGTGGGAGGCCCTTAGAGACACAAAGACAAAAATGGAACAATTCCTACCCTCAAGGAGTTCCAGCCTCATTAGCAAGATTTATATTTTTCTTTCTTTTCTAAATCCTAGGGTTAGGTACCTCATCTATATTTGTTGCTTATTTCCCCTGACTACCTTCCAATTTAGACACAACATAGGATTAAGGAAGTCTCACATCTTAAATCAATTCTAATATTTCTCTTTCAGTTAATTTATATTTGTGAAAGCCAATAGCTTTCATGACAATGAAAAAGCTGCCTTTCCTGTATTTTGGTTTAGTTGAAGTAGAAATTTAAGATGGATTTAAAATGAGAAGAGCTGACCATGAAGGCCATAAAACACTAATTGGCTACTAATGGGGTCCCCTGGAGAGTTTTAAAGTCATAGAATCTTCGCGCTGGAAGAAATGTTAGAGATTATCTAATCTAAGCCCCTTAATTTAAACTTTAAAGAGTGCAGCAGAATAAACACCAATCAATCTCAGGTGGTTTAGGGACAGGCCAGTGGAGTGAGTGGGTTCAGGACACACTTCCCCAACGCTGTTGTTGTTGTTTGTCCTTTGTTCTGGAAGAGGACCATGACGTTGGGGAGGTGATGTCATGACTTGCAAGTGAATTGGATTTAAGTGAGCAATGGCTGCGAACCTCACTTTCTCCTCCAGAGCCATCTGGGTCCAGTGGCCAGATGTAGATTGGAATGACTGGAGATGGCCTCAAGATGCAGTGGGAGACTTTGGCCTTTTTAAACTAAGGTCTTTTCCTAGGTCTCAGTTTGTCTGAGGTTAACACCCGTTCAGTGATTAAGGCTAGGTAAGAAATGAGGCAAAGAATGGCCTCTTTTACCTAGTTAAAAAAAAAATCAATCTGGGAGGAGAAGACCCTTGGGGTTTCTGACCAAAACAGAAACAATTGCTATTTACACTCACTCTGAGCCATCAGAGCCCAAATAATTACCAAATGAGACTTGGGTTGGGATCTATTGTTGGCCAATAAAAGAGAGCCAGAAATCACTCCCCAGTACTATGTGTGAAAGATGAGGTTGGGGGTAAACATTGCAATAAAAAAAAATCCTAGGCTACTTATTAATGTTGTCAGTAAATTGAACAGGAAATGACCTGACTCAATGATGTCAGCCATATGAAGGAAGCAAAAATGGGAGGTAACTGTTTGCACTAAAATTTTTATTTAGAAGTTGCAAATCTAGGATGTGCAGGTCTAAACTAAAACATGGTCTCCTTTTAATTATAACCAGGCACTGTAGACTTCTTTCAAGAAATGAAAGGCTAATTTATTTTCATATTTTTCTGGTCGTAAAAAGGTAGGCATAAAATGAAATTATTTTATTCACAGGACTGCCTATAAATAGGATATTTTTCTAAAGCTTGCCATGATTCATTTACAGGTCTTTAAAAACTCACATTGGAATTAACCTTGCTGCAAAATTACCTTCTTCAGGGTGAGGCAAGGGTGTCTTTCAAAGGACAGCATTCTAATGAAGGTGGAAAAACATACACTTTTCATCTGTGCTGCAGAAAAAGGAAAAAAAAAAGCTGTAAAGTCAACCAATTCCTAAAGGATGCAAACATTATGTGAATGGGAAATGAATGTGTAAAATAAAACTGTGAAATCATATCAACTCCATATTGAAAGCCTGACTTAAAAATATGGTTGAACTTTTGTAGGGGGTGAGGAGGAATTTTCTGAGTCAAAGAGTTGATTATTGTGTCTCTGAGATAGGACAACTGATAAACAACTCAGAGGAAAATCACTTTCATCATGTACCACATATCCAGAGAAATTTTGTTCTCTGATAATTTTTTTTTAACAAATATGATTTAACTTCAAAAGGATAATTCAAGGAAGGAGAATTAGACTACAGATTTTTTCAATTACCAGCAGATTTCTGTAACCAGATCCCATTTGAGACTTTTTGTGCTATCATAAAAATACTTGAGTCAGTCATGCAACACACTTTCATACAATAAATAATTGTTCCATATGCTGGCTATTATAACCTGCCTATCATTTCTTAATGCTTTCTGTTGTCTGCTATGCCAGGTCAAACCCCTGCACAAGGAAAACCTGCCCTCGGGGTGGAAAATTCTTTGCAGCTATCTGCCCAATAGTTGCTCAGGACAACCGACAACAAATCTGACTGGGGCTATCAGAGGGATCAAAGACTAAATGAAGAAATGAAGAGGCTTGACTTTGATATTCTGTTAAAACCTCCTGTTACCATTGAGATAACATTTTAAGAACTTCTAGAAAGTAAGTACTCCCAAAACTTCAGAAAAAGTGATAATGGACTCTTGTGGATTCGTATGAATGCCGGAAGTGGGTCAGTTCAACCTCACAAAGGGCTGGTTAAAGTGAAAGAATGAAATCTATCAATACTGCTTCTCTTTTGACTCATTTTTTTCTTGATCTTCGCATGGCAGTTCATTCTTAACATCAATGGAAAGCAGTTTTCTGGCTGTCTTGACAACAGTTCCCTTGCTGAAAATTGCAATGGATGGAAACTCACTAATGATTGTAATGCTTTGCTTCTGAAATTCTATGTCTTTCCTTTCATGAAATTTTAATTTTTAGAGTCTCTTTTGCTTTTAAAATGTACATTCTCTTGGTACAAAAAAAAAGTCTTTGTAGTGAAATCTAAGCTGTTTTATTTAGATTTTATATTTATTTGGAGAAGTTATTAGTTTATTTCATGCCTGATCTCAAAACAAACAAAAGAACAAAATGCAACCTTTTCAACATAAAGTTTATCATTAAATATTCCTTGGATTGCAAAGAATGTTATCATCATTAGAGAAAAAAAATGTTGTTTCCCTCCCACGGATTATAAGCTCCTTGTGGACAGGGACTGGTTCATTTTTGTCTGTGTGTTGCCAGCACCTAGCATAACGTAGGTGTTTAATAAATACTTATTGACTGATTTATTGAATATATATAGTAAATATTTTCTTTGACATTTTAAAGGCAAATATCTTAAAAACTACCGATTTTTGACATTTCTTCCACTCATACAAAGACTAAATAAAAATTCTCAGATCGATTAATTTATTAACACAAATGCTGTTATGATATTTATGTACTTTGACACTTGCTATATTATAATGTTCAGGGGAGGTAAGCACTGAGAAATCTAACAGATTTGCAAGCCAGCTGTCTCTGGGACTTTAAGCTTGAAATAGAGGGAAACAAGTCTTACAATGTAGTTCGAAGTTAACACAAAGCGGTATCATATCTTCACCTCTCCATGCTTATGCTCACTGGCATTCTTGATGGCAGTGGATCCCCACTGGGAATGTTTGGATTCTAAAGAAAAATCCTTTAGCAAGTTTTAAAGGATGTGGGGATTCATAAATGTTTTATAATCTGAACATTTTAATGAGAAACTGAATCAGAATTTCTGGCTGGGACAGTGAATATAAAAATACATTGAGAAAACATGAAAAATGGCAAAGAGACTTTAGACATTACACTTCTGACTCAGAATGTGCTTAGTCTACCTACTATATTTTTTTGAAGGGCTCATTGGAGCTTGCTGGGGTTATCATCCAGTATTATTATACCAAAACCTACCTCTAATTTAGAATATGATTTTCCTCTGATTCATCTATTTTCTTTTTCTTGTGTGTGAAGGAGGTAACAGACTGGCCATGTCTCCACAGGTAAAGCAGGTGCAATGTGAGTGTTCAACTAACCCCACATTGTATTATTTATCAGAGATTTTGAGAAATTCTAAGTACCTTCAAAAAAGGGGAATAAAGCTCTTTGGGGCTTTATCTTTGCTACAAAGCAAGACTTTCCTATATGTGCACATGCACATATTGTACTTTTCTACACTTATGTACACAGATGCTCTTCATATATGGATACAGTGTCCTAAGATTTAACAGGCTATAGGAACTTTGCTTAATGGGTTATATGTTGTCGAAATATGCTTTACTGAAATATCCTAATAGTGTTAATAGTGACAGTGAGTTATGGGTGCATTTCAAAAGGCCTAAAGTATTTTGGGTGTGCTAAAGCTTCTACCTCAGAGTCTAAGTGTTTCATGACATTATTCAATTCATTCCAGATTACTTAGCACACTGAAGATTTGTAGGATTCTTCCCTTATCCCCTACATTTATAAATTATGAGAACAATCAGACAAACCCAATGTTGAAAAAAAAATGAAACTCACTTCATGTATCACTGATTTCATTATTGACGGACTGACTTTGTTGTTCGACCATCTCAGTCACGTCTGACTCCATTTGGACTTTTGTCCATTTGTGACTCCATTTGGGCTTTTCTCAGCAAAGATACTGCGGTAGTTTGCTGTTTCCTTCTTAAGCTCATTTTACAGATGAGGAAACCGAAGCAAACGGGTTTAAGTGACTTGTCCAGGATCAGACAGCTCGTAATTTGAGACCAGATTTTAACTCAGGTATTCTTGACTCTAGGCCTGGCACTCTATCCACTGTGCCACCTAGCTGCCCATTTTAATAAGGTAAACAATTTTAATATAAGTGTTATAAGAATGGACTTAAAGTAAATGCTATACAAGTGATATGGCAATAATCAGGGGGACCTCTCTCCTACCTCCTGGTGTGGGGCATCTCCCATGGACCTGTGTGTGCCTCGGCACATTGGGGTGAGTCCCATATTTGGGTCACTTCCAGTGTCACACTATTTGGTGACAGACCACAACACAGGAGCTTTATGGTCTGCAGTGCCAAAAAAAAAAAAAGTTTTATTGTCTTGTGCTTCAATTTCTAGTGATGAGCCCCTCTAATCTTAGTGGGAATGGTGTTTAGATGATAGTCAAATAATCTCTCTTTGAGATCATATTACAAAATCTTCCCAGCTTGGGAGAATCTGCCAAAACCTGCCCCTACTGAAATACTATTCTAATGCTTTATTCAGAATGAAGCATCATGAAAAATGAAATTCTTTCTCAAAGTTATCTTGGGTTCTGGGGGAAAAAAAGGTGAAATTAAACTTTAAACAATATGAGGACCAGTTGAAAGTACTGGGGGTGTTTAGCTTGGAAAGGAGAAGATTCGAGGGATGTGATAGCGGTCGTTTAGCATTTGAAGGCTTGTTACGCGGAAGAGGGATTCAGTTTGTGCTCTTGGTTCCTGGTGGAACAGAACTAGGGGGGATAGGTGGAAGCCATAAATTTGGGGTTGTGGTCAGAAAAACCAATTAGAGCTGTGCAAAGGTAGAGTGGGATGCTTTGAAAAGAGGCAGGTTCCTCCTCCTCCTCCTCCTCCTCCTCCTCCTCCTCCTTCTCCTCCTCCTCCTCCTTCTCCTCCTGCTCCTGCTCCTCAGACGTTGGTTCCTCCCACTCAGAGTTTTCAAGCAGAGATTGGATAACCATTCTTAGGGTATGGGATAGCTGGGACTCTCTTTGGAGATGGGGAGTAGACAGTTCCTAAATTCCCTTTCCAACTCTTGGATTCTGTGATTCTTTGAATCTGTATTGTTTGACATTTTTTTTTTGTCAGTGACTTGGATAAAGGCATAGATTGAATTCTTATCAGATTTTCAGAGGACAGAAAACAAAGATGCATAAAACTTTTCACTGGCTGTCCCCCATGTGTGGAATAAAGAATCTTTCTTTACCTCTTCCTCTTAGATTATCTGACCTCCTTCAAGATTCAATTCGAACAATACCTTTTTGCAGTAGGGAAGGTATCTTTTCTACTACTCTCATTTGCTGTTGCCTCAACCTCCTTAAGGCCCTTCCATCTACTCTGCATTCACAGTATGTGATGTATATGTATTTATGCAAATGTTATCTCTTCCCATTAGAATATATTCCTTAAGCACCTATTAGGTTCAAAGTGACCATGCTAGAGATATAAAAACATAAGTGAAACAGTCCTTTCCCTCTAGAAGATTATATTATAATGTCCTAATGAGAGTTTTCCTCACTTCTGCACCCAAGTCTCCTTTTTTCTCTTGAAGGGCTATCTTTGAAAGTGGTCTAGCAAATGTCTAGGACTGTCCAGGTCTCCATAAGTAAAGTCAATCTTAGTGGTCAATACCAATAGTGTCAGCACAGTGCCTTGCACATAGTAGGTGCTTAGTAAATGTTTATGGATTGATTGTCCACAGTGATCATGTTAAAGGAATGATTATTAATAACCAATGATTTGGGGAGATCCAGAGTTCTGTCTTTTTCTAAAGGTCTCATTTTGAAGCTCAGCCTCTGAAGGACAAGACTGACAGCAGAGAGCATTAACATTCTCCTCAATCTAGGTATTGTTACCCCACCCAACTTTACAAGGAATTTAATCTAAGGTGAAACTCCTGGCCAATTGTCTTCCGTTCAGTCTTGGAGTGGTGGGGAGAGGGGGAGGGAACACCTTTTTATTAATAAAATGCTAGCTTTATTAATAAAATGATTAATTACCCAGAAACTATGTCTCTTGAACGTTCTAAACGTCACAATGTGGATCTTTGTAAAGCCACTTTTATTGCCTCTGCATACACTCCTTATCCATATACTCTCCCATTATCTCCCACATACAGTGGATTAGTTCTGAGTAGCAGGTCTCAGCACTCACATATCAACAAATGCAATAATGCATGACTTCATGATGTGATAAAATTATACACATATGTGTTCCTGCACACTTGGGCTAGCCTACCATGATCCATGTTTTCCATAGGCACTGCATATACCTCATCCTAGCCCTCTGGGGCAGCTTATACAATCTTAGCACAAATTCTGAGACCTCTTTCTTCTGGTGGGAGATAGATAAGAACTTTATATGGAAGTCCTTAATACTATTGTCATTGCTAAATTGATAAAGCAATAGCTACTAATATTTGAGTACTGTGACCAGAGGAGTCATTGAATGTATAATATGCATATATATAAAGAGCAGATCTCCTGATACTTTCTAGTAATCTGGAATATATATATATATATATATATATATACACACACACACATACATATACATATATGGAATATGGATTATGGAATATGGAATATATATGGAAATATATATATATATATATATATACATTCTGCATTAGTACCCTGCCATCTTTGTGTCATATCTGTGGCATAATCTAGGCTTCTTTTCTAGGTCACGTCCCTTTGAGAATAGCCTTAATTGTCCATAATAGTACTACCCCCCTCCCCCACCCGAGGCTACACTGCTTGAATGACGGTCTGTCTCGAAGTCTAAGCCTGTGTCTGTATTTCCAGTGGCTCACTGCCCAAAGAGGAAAGTATTGGGGCACTGATTGAAGACTGTGTTGGCACTGGGCCACTGGCTCTTGGGGAGGGTGACCCTCCTGTAATCAGCCCTTTTATACTTTCGTCAGTCCATACTACTCTCAGTATGAGTGCTTTAATCTCACTCAAAATGTGTGGTCAGCAGTGGGATTCCCAAACTCCTCCTTTGTTAGTTATCTCTTGGGGATCTGGGCATATCCTGCACTTTCAGAAAACTTACACAGTTCAGCAAATGCATTGTTCTCTTTCCTGAATGTTTTATCTACTACTTTTCATCTATCCCAAGAGATTGCAGTATACCATATTGTAAAATGCCTTCAATATACTCACCCTCACAGTCTATAGCTACCTCTTTCCCCAAATCAGTAGCTCTTTTGAAACGCCCAGTCCCAGAATATAATGTCACTTTAACATACACTAGAATTGGATTTGCCTATATTGTTAGCAAGGTTTGTACTGAATAGAATGCCACCAAACCTGGCTCTTGGAGTCATAAAGTTTTTGTATATATATATATATAAGTTTTTGATTAAGTTTTTTGTGGATTTTTTTTTTTGCTTTTTTCTTGGTGAGGCAATCAGGGTTAAGTGACTTGCCCAGGGTCACACAACTAGTAAGTGATAAGTGTCTGAGGCCAGATTTGAACTCAGGTCTTCCTGACTCTAAGGCCAGAGCTCTAACCACTGCGCCACCTAGCTGCCCCTGGATTTTTTGAAACACTATAATTTAGACCAGTATTCCTTCCTATTTCCTTCCCAGAGAGCTATTCCATATAATAAATAGTATTTAGCCAAAAAAAAAAAAGAAAGAAAAAGAGGAAAAAATCAGCACAACTGATCAATACACTGAAAAAGTCTGAAAATATGTACAATGTGCAGTACCTATGGCAATCTCACTTTTGCAAAGGGGTGGGGTGAGAGTGAGCCATATAGTTTTTAAAATCCCTATAGCCTGGGGCAGCTAGGTGGTACAGTAGATAGAGCACCACCCTGAAATCAAGAGGACCTGAGTTCAAATATGACCTCAGATACTTTCTAGTGTAACCCTGGGCAGATCACTTAATCCTGTTTACCTCCAAATTAAAAAAAAACAAATCCCTGTAGCCTACCCTCAATATAGCCTAGATTCAACTATCAATGACACAGTAGCCTACTATCTCAAGAGCACCTGGGTGAAAGCTCTTGACACATTTGATCCACAATAAACCCTGAACGGGCCACAATGTTGCTTCTGTCCCAACCAACCCTAGGCCCTCACAATTTTTGGTTAATATTTTTGGGAGTTATTTTCTGGGAATAACCTTACACCTGTCAGGAATGCGACAGGATTGCTGAGCTCCTGGTTGTCCCACCTTACCTGACTCTTCTTTCTCCTCCAGCTCAGAAGTCTCTCTCACTCTCCTGACTCAGTTGCTCCCATGTGCTCTGAATGCCTCATTTCTCCTTGTGCTATAATCACCAAGTGCCATTTGCAGTCTCCTGGGAATTGGAGCTCTGATCGCATGGGCTGCATAGCCCACTCTTAAGTACAGGCTTGTCCATGTGGGAGTTCTGTCAATTACACCTAAATGCAAGTGTAAAATAAAACCCTGTATTTCTTTTTTCTTTTCTTTTCTTTTCTTTTCTTTTCTTTTCTTTT
>NW_020946443.1:0-7131 GCF_900497805.2 Vombatus ursinus | reverse complement strand
GTGTGTGTGTGTGTGTGTGTGTGTGTGTGTTTAGAATAAGATAAAGTTGGAAAGGTAGTTGGAGCCAGATTGTGGAATGACTTGCCTGGCAGACTAAGGCATTTGGATTTTATTTAGTAAGCAATAGGGAGGCATTGAAGTTTTTTTTATTTGAGTGGAGTAGGGAATGATTAAATTTTTGCATTAAGATGATTAATCTGATAGTGGTGTTGGACTGATTTGGGGTATGGAGAGGGCAGAGGTGGAGCAACTTATTAGGATGCTATCATGATAGCCTAGGGTAAAAGATAAAAAGAACCTGAACTGGAGTGGTAGCAGGGGGAATGAAAAGAGGGATATAGAATGCAAAAGACATTGGAAAAACAGGAAGTAGTGATTGATTATATACTATGTGTTTTGCATATCAAAATGTTTATATTTGTTGATTATTAAATTTACAATGAAAAAGAACATATACAGTTAAAGAAAGAAGAGTCAAAATGACAGATGAGAATGCTGTTAATAGAAATAGAATTCAAAATAATTATGCAGATTTGAGTAAAATTATGTGTTTGTAAACATGTTAACTTTGAGGCATTGGCAGGACTTCCAAATGGAAATATTTCCCAGGTAGTTGATAATGCTAATCTGGCACTAAAGAGAGATGGTGGGACTAGACATATAGATTTGTAAGCCAGAGGCTCATTGGATTTAGATTTGAAGGGGAACTTGGAGATCATTTAGCTTAAGCTGCTAATGTTATTATATTTGCTTAAAGAACAATAGTAATAAAAAATAGCAGGCGGTTTAATACCAGGGAGATACATCTGCAGTGAGCATTCCCAACAGTTACAGACCTAAGCAGACTACTTTGTCCCCTTTGAATCCTCCAAGGACAGAAAGTTGTTGCATTCCCAAATGTACATTTATGAGACATAGAGGTGTCAAGAAGCAACATTTGCTAAAATAAGACATAGACATACAAAATTGCATGTTCAGAACATTGTATTAGTATTTTGTAGTTTGGAATCTTACCATCTTCTATTCTGCTATTTCAACAATATCTTAATTACATATTTATCGGATTTCTGAGAGAAAGGCAAAGACATCCTCAGCACTTTGAGACCAAATGTTGACCAGTGAATCTGCAGGAGAGTCAGTTGTACTAGCTGGTGTTAAGAAAGCTCAAAGTCTCATATACATTCATACATTCAGTTGGCCCTTACCTTCTACCACCATCACAGAATACATCAGGTGAGATTGCTCTTCCCTTCCCTTCTATCTCATATTAAAGCCACTCATTTGATAAGAAACCAAATTGCAAAGACATAATGAGAAAATGGGAGCATCTATTGTATAATAACTTCTTTCTAGAAGTTTGACAGTGAAATAAATGCAGAAACACATAAATTAAGGGATTATCTCAGCTGAATAGTACAGTGTAGTGGAAATTCTGAGTGTGTTTGTAGGCAGGGGAAAGGAGCCAGTGGAAAGAGAGAAATTATAAATGTATTGAAAGTTCTTACCTGTATTAGAGAGAATTTTTATTTCATAGGCTGATAGCCTTAAACACTAAACATGCCCAAATACTTTTGAAGTAGGAAGTTGAATATATTAGTACCAATATAGAAAGAAAAAAAATTTTAAAAACCCTGTTCTTTATATTTAGGATCCAACATGATCATCAGGAAGGAAAAGATATTGTACTTTGTCCTAGGAAGTTATTGGTACTCTGACTAACATGAACTCTTCTTTTAGGATGAAGGGGGTCAATTGACTTTCCTCTTCAAATTCAGATTTCACAAAAATGGCAAAGATGTCCTCTGTGTATGTGGTTTTATGTTTTTGCCATGAGGAGATTATCAGCTTATTTCTCACAAATCAGGGATTCTCCATCATGTGATAATGATTTCCTCTGTTAATGATTTATTCAGATTTAGATCAACATCATAGGTATGAAAAGTTTCTTATTGTGCTAATTGGCCAATTTCTCAAATTCTAGGGAGTGTGTATGTGTGTGTGTGGGGGGGAGGGTTATAGTTTTATAATCACATTTTTTAAAACAGGCAAGTCTCTAAAAATAGTCCTATATTTTTGGGGATATAAGCTAGAATCCTTATAAAAATAATTAATAATACACTTGTATTTCCTCCCAACTATTTAAAACATTTTAAAATATTGGTTTTTGCTTACATAAAAATATAAAATAAGCAAAGAGATTTCCTAACCTAATCTACTGGTTCAGTTGATAATTCTGTCCTAGCTTTAAATATGCATTTAGTAACATTAATGAAATGAATTTAATCATCAGAAATGCAGACAGGGAAAAATATAATTAAATCTGTTTGAAGATAGTTGTAGGTTCCAATTTATTTAGATGATGATATCATTTGCTAACACTTTTTGTGTCTAGAATGCCATCACTACAACACAAAACAGTTTTAGTGTAAGAGGAATATTCCATTCTTTTACATCAATAATTACAGAGGCACAGGCTACTTGAATGACTCAGAGGTATGAACTAGTGGTGAACAAGGCCTAGACATCTCTATTGAATCAATCAGTAAATCAAAGGCATTTTAAATTAGGTATAAAAAAATCCCTGATGGAATCCTGGAAGGAATGAAGGCCATTAGATGAAGCAAAGTTACGTATATTGGGTTTGGACCAAGGAACTATAGTCACTCTCTGTGGCGCATGTATAAAAAAAGCAAACCAAGGGGCAGATAGGTGGTGCAGTGGATAGAGCACCGGCCCTGGAGTCAGGAGGACCTGAGTTCAAATCCGGCCTCAGACACGTAATACTCACTAGCTGTGTGACTTGGGCAAGTCACTTAACCCCAGTTGCCTCACAAAAAAAAAGCAAACCAATTCAGATTATGGCATTCCAGTGTCAAGCCAAGATATATCCGTTCAGTCAAGCTCATGAGAAGGAATCACTTAGGGAAAAAGAGAACAGCCTCTCTCTCCTCCTCCCATCCCCTTTAACAGAGAACTTTAAAAGATCTGGAAGATTTAAGACTTCCCATTGGCATCCTGGCAGTGTCCCTGGAATGTCTGATGCAGTGTCTGTATCATCAGCAAACAGCTAGACACCTGGAGGAAAGGAAGCTTCAGGAGACTGCTAAATAGTACCAAAATGGAACAAGAATTTCTGAGTTACCTACTCCCTTTGCCACATGTGTTTGAAACGTGATCTCACTTTCCCCTGGACTCTGTATATACTTGTGGGAAAATGTGTCATGGACTTTTTTGGGAGGGGAATGTTCAATAGTAACTACTTTCCTTACTTTACTGTACTACCTTAGTACCCTAACTAAAAGCTGACTGGCTAATTGATATCAACTACTATTCAGTGAGGAAGCACACCTATGAAGGTTTCTGAGTACTAGAAGACCATTCTCCAGGCCCTCAAAGTTCTTGCTAGTAGTAGCAACTACCCTCTGGAGACATAACTTGCACCTACCAATGTAGATTGAGAGATTGACATAAGAGCTTGGGCTCTACTCAGATGTTTTTGTCCTTGCTATCTTGCTAATATTATCTTAGAATCGTGGTAAAGTAGATTAAGTGCAGGCAATAACACCTAAGTTCAAAACCTGCCTCAATCATTTACTAGGTGTAGGACCATGGGAAAAATTGTATAACCTCTTTAAACATCCACTTCCTTACCTACAAAATTGGAAAATATTATCTGTAGTATCTACATCACAGGTTTTTGTGAAGATCAAATGAGATTATATTTATATATGTTTATATGTATATATAGAAACATTATATATGTATATAATTTTGCAAATCTTTATTATTATTTTAGGGTAGGCACACTCATTCCTATTCATTGGTAATGTGAGTAGAGCAAAGAAAATGTAGATGAGAGGTTTGGAGGTAGAAACGACAAGATTTAGCAAGTGATTAGATTAGTGTCTCAAAATTTTTTTTTTGTTGTTTTAGGACTCATTTACACTTATAAAAATTATTGAAGACTCCAAAGAACTTTAACTCATATGGGTTAAAAGATGTAGATAATAATATTTATCATATTATAAATTAAATTATTAGTATTATTATGAAAATAATTTTGACCTTACAGACCCCTTGAAAGGCTCTCAGGGACCCCTCAGGAATCCCCAGACCACAATTTGTGAATTGCTGAATTATATCATAGGAGGTGAGGGAGACTGAAGAGTTGAGGATGACACTGAAATTTTAAACCTGGGTGATTATAAGAATGATACTCTCCATTGTAATTGGGAAATTTATAAGGATTGTGGGGAAAGATGATTAGTTTTGTTATAGCTATGTTGAGTTTGAGATGCCTATAGGAAATCTGATTTAAAACATTTAACAGTCAGATAATGATATGTGACTAGCTCTCAGGAGAAAGATTAGGGCTGGATATATAGATGTGGGAGTGTTCTTTCTAAAGATGATGATTGAACCTATAGGAGCTTATGAGTTCACCAAGTGAGAGAGAGTGTAGAGCAGAGCTTTTTAACGTAGGGTTTGTGAACTGTTAAGGATCATATTTTGATGACTGCAGTTCAATATAATTGGTTTTCTTTGTAATCCTATGCTTTTTTTATCTTACACATTTAAAAGCATTATTCTGAGAAGGGGTACATAGTCTTCATCAAACTGCCGGGGTGGGGCAAATAACACAAAACAGGTTAAAAAACCCTGGTCTAGAGAGAAAGAAGAGAGCCTATGACAGAACTTTGGGGCACACCCATGGTTAGTGAGTATAACAAATATGATGATCCAGCAAAGGAGACTGGGAAGGATTGTTCAGACAGATATAAGATAAGGACCAAAAGAGAGTCACCAAAATCCAGAGTGGGAGAGTATTTTGAGTGTCAGATGCTCTGATACATCGATAAAGTCCCTCTATAGATGCAAAGATTTTTGGTTTCTTCGTGGGAAGTCTTGTTTTTTTGGAAGGTGAGGATGGGGAGAAGGAGCCTTTTGACACAACCAAAACTTGTAAAAAAAAATTTTGGACAAGTAGTCAACTTTTGTTCTATTCAGGAACCTTAAACTTTTTGAATGAAATAGTCATGGTGCCAGATACTTGATATGTCCACAAGTTTTCTGGGTGCCCAGACCTGTGGAAACAACTTGTAATGTGGGTCTAAATAACCTGATTGTTTATTTTTTTTTTCTTTTAGGGTGTGATATGGCTAAGGTTTAATTCCTTGGTCTGTAAGTGACCAGTATTCCCATGCTTAATGCACACTTTTTGACCAGTACTTAGAGTTCAAAGGCAGTTGGGATACACAGGGAAGAGGGAAAGAGAAAGAAGATGTAAAAGATGGCTCTATTTATCTCACTATACCTATCACTAGATTAATATAGGCAGATAGAAAATGATAAGCTAGCATGAAATTTATTCTAAGTAACTTCTTTGTGCATCTTTAAGTATGGCTTTTATAGAAATAGTGCAACTAAGAGAGCCTAGTCTTTGTTTTTGTTTCAGGAATGCTTTGTATCCTGAAACCTCTTCATGTTGTCTTGCTTGCTTTATAAATCCTGTGTGTAAGGTGGCAAAAGTAAGTTTTCCCTTTATGTACAAGAAGATAAAAGCTGTCTGTAAGGAAAGTGCTTAATTTAATAAATTACAAATTTGGGGTATATGGAATATTTGTTCCAACAGGAGATTTCATGCTGCCCAAATTTCAGTTTCCATTAACTTAATTGTATTCAATAGACTGAATGAAAAGATCCCGAATACTTTGTGAGTCAGAATTTCAGTACATGCCTAACCAGAGCCTGCTGCTGGCTGCTAGGCTGAGAGGACTTCTAGTCTCTAGAAACAGCAGAATTCTTTAATGTTTGCATGCACCGCTCCTGCAATTGCTTCACTCACCGTATGTCTTTAATATGCCTAAGAGTAGCGCTTATATGTGTATTCATATAGACACATTTGGAGATACGGAGTTTTTAAATTCCATCATGAATATGTTTCTAAAACAACGCATTTGTGTATATCCTGATTGTACACATATATGCACACACACACATTTATATATACTGAGGGCATTGCCTTAGGTACTACCCCTCTCCTACATAAACAAGCTATATGCATCTGTCTTTCCTAATAAAGAAATATTGTAATAAAAGAGAGGCCTTATTAAACTAATGCAATAACAACATTTTCTTCAAGGATTTAACACTTCATTTTTAATAATAAAAATCAAATTGTCATTGTTGTGCCCTGTATACATTTTATTCAAATCATACTAAACACTCTGGCTTTGTGGCTAAGCAAGGCTCTCCAGAGAGAGAAGTATTTTTAGCATTAGACAAATGAGCTTTAGGAGTCGGGTTCATAGCAGAGTTGTATGTAGGCTGTGAATATGCATCCAAGGTGAAACCTTTTTATTCACATTTGATCACAAGAGGAAAAATGACTATTAGAGATATTTAGAAAGGAAAGAGAACGAAGACCGAAAGGGAGAAGATTGTCTACAGCTAAGGGAAGTCAGGTTACTTATTTAGATGGTAGAATGTCAAAGCATTCTACTGCTGTACAATTTTTCATTGTCTCAGCTAACCCAGGATTAACCTCTAAAATCTAAGAGATTCAGTTCAGTTTTTGTGCCTGGCCTGGGCCTTTGGTATGAACAGGCTTTCTCATGAGAATTCTAGTACTTCTGGCTCTGATCCCAGCTGGACCTAGGAATTTCAAAAGTGTGTGAAAATGAAGACTAATGAAAATACATTAGCCACCAAGAACACTGGCGAACCGGTTAGATGCACTCAGGGAACATACTTTTATCTTTTTTAAAGTCATTGTCTAAGGATGCTTTGTGGAGGAGATCGAGTATGAATACTGCAAGAGTTATTTACTCTAACATTGGAATGAAAAAATCGTCACAGTCAGAGCAAAGTATTGATTACAGTAGCTCCATATGAAGTATAATTTATATGTAATTCTTTATCAAAAGTGAACTAAATAAAAATAACTTAAAGTGCTCCTTTATTGTATCTGATTTGGTTTACCCTACTTTGTGGGGAAAAGCCAGTGCTTGTATTTGGCTAGAAAAGTGATGGGTTAAGACACTGAGCTTTGGGCTGTACTGTGCTCATCTTTTTGACAATGATTCACACACACACACACACACACACACACACACACACACACACACACAC
>NW_020946442.1:0-7131 GCF_900497805.2 Vombatus ursinus | reverse complement strand
GTGTGTGTGTGTGTGTGTGTGTGTGTGTGTTTAGAATAAGATAAAGTTGGAAAGGTAGTTGGAGCCAGATTGTGGAATGACTTGCCTGGCAGACTAAGGCATTTGGATTTTATTTAGTAAGCAATAGGGAGGCATTGAAGTTTTTTTTATTTGAGTGGAGTAGGGAATGATTAAATTTTTGCATTAAGATGATTAATCTGATAGTGGTGTTGGACTGATTTGGGGTATGGAGAGGGCAGAGGTGGAGCAACTTATTAGGATGCTATCATGATAGCCTAGGGTAAAAGATAAAAAGAACCTGAACTGGAGTGGTAGCAGGGGGAATGAAAAGAGGGATATAGAATGCAAAAGACATTGGAAAAACAGGAAGTAGTGATTGATTATATACTATGTGTTTTGCATATCAAAATGTTTATATTTGTTGATTATTAAATTTACAATGAAAAAGAACATATACAGTTAAAGAAAGAAGAGTCAAAATGACAGATGAGAATGCTGTTAATAGAAATAGAATTCAAAATAATTATGCAGATTTGAGTAAAATTATGTGTTTGTAAACATGTTAACTTTGAGGCATTGGCAGGACTTCCAAATGGAAATATTTCCCAGGTAGTTGATAATGCTAATCTGGCACTAAAGAGAGATGGTGGGACTAGACATATAGATTTGTAAGCCAGAGGCTCATTGGATTTAGATTTGAAGGGGAACTTGGAGATCATTTAGCTTAAGCTGCTAATGTTATTATATTTGCTTAAAGAACAATAGTAATAAAAAATAGCAGGCGGTTTAATACCAGGGAGATACATCTGCAGTGAGCATTCCCAACAGTTACAGACCTAAGCAGACTACTTTGTCCCCTTTGAATCCTCCAAGGACAGAAAGTTGTTGCATTCCCAAATGTACATTTATGAGACATAGAGGTGTCAAGAAGCAACATTTGCTAAAATAAGACATAGACATACAAAATTGCATGTTCAGAACATTGTATTAGTATTTTGTAGTTTGGAATCTTACCATCTTCTATTCTGCTATTTCAACAATATCTTAATTACATATTTATCGGATTTCTGAGAGAAAGGCAAAGACATCCTCAGCACTTTGAGACCAAATGTTGACCAGTGAATCTGCAGGAGAGTCAGTTGTACTAGCTGGTGTTAAGAAAGCTCAAAGTCTCATATACATTCATACATTCAGTTGGCCCTTACCTTCTACCACCATCACAGAATACATCAGGTGAGATTGCTCTTCCCTTCCCTTCTATCTCATATTAAAGCCACTCATTTGATAAGAAACCAAATTGCAAAGACATAATGAGAAAATGGGAGCATCTATTGTATAATAACTTCTTTCTAGAAGTTTGACAGTGAAATAAATGCAGAAACACATAAATTAAGGGATTATCTCAGCTGAATAGTACAGTGTAGTGGAAATTCTGAGTGTGTTTGTAGGCAGGGGAAAGGAGCCAGTGGAAAGAGAGAAATTATAAATGTATTGAAAGTTCTTACCTGTATTAGAGAGAATTTTTATTTCATAGGCTGATAGCCTTAAACACTAAACATGCCCAAATACTTTTGAAGTAGGAAGTTGAATATATTAGTACCAATATAGAAAGAAAAAAAATTTTAAAAACCCTGTTCTTTATATTTAGGATCCAACATGATCATCAGGAAGGAAAAGATATTGTACTTTGTCCTAGGAAGTTATTGGTACTCTGACTAACATGAACTCTTCTTTTAGGATGAAGGGGGTCAATTGACTTTCCTCTTCAAATTCAGATTTCACAAAAATGGCAAAGATGTCCTCTGTGTATGTGGTTTTATGTTTTTGCCATGAGGAGATTATCAGCTTATTTCTCACAAATCAGGGATTCTCCATCATGTGATAATGATTTCCTCTGTTAATGATTTATTCAGATTTAGATCAACATCATAGGTATGAAAAGTTTCTTATTGTGCTAATTGGCCAATTTCTCAAATTCTAGGGAGTGTGTATGTGTGTGTGTGGGGGGGAGGGTTATAGTTTTATAATCACATTTTTTAAAACAGGCAAGTCTCTAAAAATAGTCCTATATTTTTGGGGATATAAGCTAGAATCCTTATAAAAATAATTAATAATACACTTGTATTTCCTCCCAACTATTTAAAACATTTTAAAATATTGGTTTTTGCTTACATAAAAATATAAAATAAGCAAAGAGATTTCCTAACCTAATCTACTGGTTCAGTTGATAATTCTGTCCTAGCTTTAAATATGCATTTAGTAACATTAATGAAATGAATTTAATCATCAGAAATGCAGACAGGGAAAAATATAATTAAATCTGTTTGAAGATAGTTGTAGGTTCCAATTTATTTAGATGATGATATCATTTGCTAACACTTTTTGTGTCTAGAATGCCATCACTACAACACAAAACAGTTTTAGTGTAAGAGGAATATTCCATTCTTTTACATCAATAATTACAGAGGCACAGGCTACTTGAATGACTCAGAGGTATGAACTAGTGGTGAACAAGGCCTAGACATCTCTATTGAATCAATCAGTAAATCAAAGGCATTTTAAATTAGGTATAAAAAAATCCCTGATGGAATCCTGGAAGGAATGAAGGCCATTAGATGAAGCAAAGTTACGTATATTGGGTTTGGACCAAGGAACTATAGTCACTCTCTGTGGCGCATGTATAAAAAAAGCAAACCAAGGGGCAGATAGGTGGTGCAGTGGATAGAGCACCGGCCCTGGAGTCAGGAGGACCTGAGTTCAAATCCGGCCTCAGACACGTAATACTCACTAGCTGTGTGACTTGGGCAAGTCACTTAACCCCAGTTGCCTCACAAAAAAAAAGCAAACCAATTCAGATTATGGCATTCCAGTGTCAAGCCAAGATATATCCGTTCAGTCAAGCTCATGAGAAGGAATCACTTAGGGAAAAAGAGAACAGCCTCTCTCTCCTCCTCCCATCCCCTTTAACAGAGAACTTTAAAAGATCTGGAAGATTTAAGACTTCCCATTGGCATCCTGGCAGTGTCCCTGGAATGTCTGATGCAGTGTCTGTATCATCAGCAAACAGCTAGACACCTGGAGGAAAGGAAGCTTCAGGAGACTGCTAAATAGTACCAAAATGGAACAAGAATTTCTGAGTTACCTACTCCCTTTGCCACATGTGTTTGAAACGTGATCTCACTTTCCCCTGGACTCTGTATATACTTGTGGGAAAATGTGTCATGGACTTTTTTGGGAGGGGAATGTTCAATAGTAACTACTTTCCTTACTTTACTGTACTACCTTAGTACCCTAACTAAAAGCTGACTGGCTAATTGATATCAACTACTATTCAGTGAGGAAGCACACCTATGAAGGTTTCTGAGTACTAGAAGACCATTCTCCAGGCCCTCAAAGTTCTTGCTAGTAGTAGCAACTACCCTCTGGAGACATAACTTGCACCTACCAATGTAGATTGAGAGATTGACATAAGAGCTTGGGCTCTACTCAGATGTTTTTGTCCTTGCTATCTTGCTAATATTATCTTAGAATCGTGGTAAAGTAGATTAAGTGCAGGCAATAACACCTAAGTTCAAAACCTGCCTCAATCATTTACTAGGTGTAGGACCATGGGAAAAATTGTATAACCTCTTTAAACATCCACTTCCTTACCTACAAAATTGGAAAATATTATCTGTAGTATCTACATCACAGGTTTTTGTGAAGATCAAATGAGATTATATTTATATATGTTTATATGTATATATAGAAACATTATATATGTATATAATTTTGCAAATCTTTATTATTATTTTAGGGTAGGCACACTCATTCCTATTCATTGGTAATGTGAGTAGAGCAAAGAAAATGTAGATGAGAGGTTTGGAGGTAGAAACGACAAGATTTAGCAAGTGATTAGATTAGTGTCTCAAAATTTTTTTTTTGTTGTTTTAGGACTCATTTACACTTATAAAAATTATTGAAGACTCCAAAGAACTTTAACTCATATGGGTTAAAAGATGTAGATAATAATATTTATCATATTATAAATTAAATTATTAGTATTATTATGAAAATAATTTTGACCTTACAGACCCCTTGAAAGGCTCTCAGGGACCCCTCAGGAATCCCCAGACCACAATTTGTGAATTGCTGAATTATATCATAGGAGGTGAGGGAGACTGAAGAGTTGAGGATGACACTGAAATTTTAAACCTGGGTGATTATAAGAATGATACTCTCCATTGTAATTGGGAAATTTATAAGGATTGTGGGGAAAGATGATTAGTTTTGTTATAGCTATGTTGAGTTTGAGATGCCTATAGGAAATCTGATTTAAAACATTTAACAGTCAGATAATGATATGTGACTAGCTCTCAGGAGAAAGATTAGGGCTGGATATATAGATGTGGGAGTGTTCTTTCTAAAGATGATGATTGAACCTATAGGAGCTTATGAGTTCACCAAGTGAGAGAGAGTGTAGAGCAGAGCTTTTTAACGTAGGGTTTGTGAACTGTTAAGGATCATATTTTGATGACTGCAGTTCAATATAATTGGTTTTCTTTGTAATCCTATGCTTTTTTTATCTTACACATTTAAAAGCATTATTCTGAGAAGGGGTACATAGTCTTCATCAAACTGCCGGGGTGGGGCAAATAACACAAAACAGGTTAAAAAACCCTGGTCTAGAGAGAAAGAAGAGAGCCTATGACAGAACTTTGGGGCACACCCATGGTTAGTGAGTATAACAAATATGATGATCCAGCAAAGGAGACTGGGAAGGATTGTTCAGACAGATATAAGATAAGGACCAAAAGAGAGTCACCAAAATCCAGAGTGGGAGAGTATTTTGAGTGTCAGATGCTCTGATACATCGATAAAGTCCCTCTATAGATGCAAAGATTTTTGGTTTCTTCGTGGGAAGTCTTGTTTTTTTGGAAGGTGAGGATGGGGAGAAGGAGCCTTTTGACACAACCAAAACTTGTAAAAAAAAATTTTGGACAAGTAGTCAACTTTTGTTCTATTCAGGAACCTTAAACTTTTTGAATGAAATAGTCATGGTGCCAGATACTTGATATGTCCACAAGTTTTCTGGGTGCCCAGACCTGTGGAAACAACTTGTAATGTGGGTCTAAATAACCTGATTGTTTATTTTTTTTTTCTTTTAGGGTGTGATATGGCTAAGGTTTAATTCCTTGGTCTGTAAGTGACCAGTATTCCCATGCTTAATGCACACTTTTTGACCAGTACTTAGAGTTCAAAGGCAGTTGGGATACACAGGGAAGAGGGAAAGAGAAAGAAGATGTAAAAGATGGCTCTATTTATCTCACTATACCTATCACTAGATTAATATAGGCAGATAGAAAATGATAAGCTAGCATGAAATTTATTCTAAGTAACTTCTTTGTGCATCTTTAAGTATGGCTTTTATAGAAATAGTGCAACTAAGAGAGCCTAGTCTTTGTTTTTGTTTCAGGAATGCTTTGTATCCTGAAACCTCTTCATGTTGTCTTGCTTGCTTTATAAATCCTGTGTGTAAGGTGGCAAAAGTAAGTTTTCCCTTTATGTACAAGAAGATAAAAGCTGTCTGTAAGGAAAGTGCTTAATTTAATAAATTACAAATTTGGGGTATATGGAATATTTGTTCCAACAGGAGATTTCATGCTGCCCAAATTTCAGTTTCCATTAACTTAATTGTATTCAATAGACTGAATGAAAAGATCCCGAATACTTTGTGAGTCAGAATTTCAGTACATGCCTAACCAGAGCCTGCTGCTGGCTGCTAGGCTGAGAGGACTTCTAGTCTCTAGAAACAGCAGAATTCTTTAATGTTTGCATGCACCGCTCCTGCAATTGCTTCACTCACCGTATGTCTTTAATATGCCTAAGAGTAGCGCTTATATGTGTATTCATATAGACACATTTGGAGATACGGAGTTTTTAAATTCCATCATGAATATGTTTCTAAAACAACGCATTTGTGTATATCCTGATTGTACACATATATGCACACACACACATTTATATATACTGAGGGCATTGCCTTAGGTACTACCCCTCTCCTACATAAACAAGCTATATGCATCTGTCTTTCCTAATAAAGAAATATTGTAATAAAAGAGAGGCCTTATTAAACTAATGCAATAACAACATTTTCTTCAAGGATTTAACACTTCATTTTTAATAATAAAAATCAAATTGTCATTGTTGTGCCCTGTATACATTTTATTCAAATCATACTAAACACTCTGGCTTTGTGGCTAAGCAAGGCTCTCCAGAGAGAGAAGTATTTTTAGCATTAGACAAATGAGCTTTAGGAGTCGGGTTCATAGCAGAGTTGTATGTAGGCTGTGAATATGCATCCAAGGTGAAACCTTTTTATTCACATTTGATCACAAGAGGAAAAATGACTATTAGAGATATTTAGAAAGGAAAGAGAACGAAGACCGAAAGGGAGAAGATTGTCTACAGCTAAGGGAAGTCAGGTTACTTATTTAGATGGTAGAATGTCAAAGCATTCTACTGCTGTACAATTTTTCATTGTCTCAGCTAACCCAGGATTAACCTCTAAAATCTAAGAGATTCAGTTCAGTTTTTGTGCCTGGCCTGGGCCTTTGGTATGAACAGGCTTTCTCATGAGAATTCTAGTACTTCTGGCTCTGATCCCAGCTGGACCTAGGAATTTCAAAAGTGTGTGAAAATGAAGACTAATGAAAATACATTAGCCACCAAGAACACTGGCGAACCGGTTAGATGCACTCAGGGAACATACTTTTATCTTTTTTAAAGTCATTGTCTAAGGATGCTTTGTGGAGGAGATCGAGTATGAATACTGCAAGAGTTATTTACTCTAACATTGGAATGAAAAAATCGTCACAGTCAGAGCAAAGTATTGATTACAGTAGCTCCATATGAAGTATAATTTATATGTAATTCTTTATCAAAAGTGAACTAAATAAAAATAACTTAAAGTGCTCCTTTATTGTATCTGATTTGGTTTACCCTACTTTGTGGGGAAAAGCCAGTGCTTGTATTTGGCTAGAAAAGTGATGGGTTAAGACACTGAGCTTTGGGCTGTACTGTGCTCATCTTTTTGACAATGATTCACACACACACACACACACACACACACACACACACACACACACACAC
>NW_020946441.1:0-13476 GCF_900497805.2 Vombatus ursinus | reverse complement strand
AACTAACTAAAATCATATATCCAGAGAATTCTCAAATTAAAAAAAAAGACTACATTTCACCAAAGGTATATAAACTACTAAAACTCTAACACTTTTGTTGTCATGAGTATTCTCTTTAACAAGAAAATTAGAAAGTACTGGATATGGTAAATGACTTTGTGTAACTCTGCCTCACTTAAATCCAAGCTTTCACACCAAGAGTTCCCTAGACCAAAGAAATTGTACATAGGTCCAAACTCTCCTAAAATTAAAAAAATAGGAAGCTATAGATAGAGTAGTGTACCTAGTGATACAGATATTTTCTGTTTACTTAATGAAGAATAGAATCATTTCCATTTAATCTTACTGGGCTAGGCTCTCAAAGTTTCAGTTGACTGATTGTCAAATCCCCCAAATGAAATTAACTATATCTTCTTGGACAATAAACAGCATCTTACTCATTTAAGGCATCATATCAGAGTCTATACACAATCAGACTGTCAGCTAGCTAGAGCAAAAGTCAAAATCAATATTAATTAGCAGAAAGGCTGAAGATACTAATTCCCATTTATATAGTATTTTGAGGTTTATAGATAGACAGGTAAGCAGCAAACATTCATTAAGCACTTATTATTAAAGAAACTCTATGCTGAGCAGTAAGGATACAAATACAAACAAAGATAAAGACAGATCCTGCCCTCAAGGAACATTCATTTTAATAGGAGGAAGATGACAAATAAAAGGGAGCTGGAAGGGCAGAGGGAGGGGAAGTGCTGTCAGTGGTATGGTGGCAAGTCCAGAGAGTGAAAAATCACCAAAGAGGGCAATGAATCATGGCTGGCCTGGGCCAGGTCGCAAAATGATGGCCCTAGAAGGAACTCACTAATAGGAGAAGGGGTCAGCACAGTGGAGGGATATTTCAGGGTGAGAAAGCAATGGAGACATGGTTGACAAAGTAAGGAGAGTTAGAGAAACAGCTGGTATGGGAATAAACCAAAGGCAGCCCAAACCCATCCCCTAAATGAATATCCTGGAAGGAATTCAGCAATGAGAGGAGGAGAAAAGTATGGCAGATGGATGTTCCAAGATGAGAAGGAAGCTGGCAAAACCCATGTACAAAGATAGATAGATATATGGATAGATAGATGGATGGTTGGATAGATGGATCAAGAAAGAGAGAGAGAGAGAGAAAGAGAGAGAGAGAGACAGAGAGAGAGAGTCTCCCTGTCTAGTTGTTTGTTAATCATTTTCAAAGGGAAATGGCATCACAGATTAATACTTAACTTGTGCGTGAATTGGATTTAAGTGAGGCAGAGTTATACAAAGTCATTAGCCTCACTCTTTCTTCCAGAGTCATTGAAGTCCAGTGACAAGTCAAAAGTCAGAATGACTAGCAATGGCCCAGGATGCAGTGGATGGCCTCAGCATCTTCACTGTCTGACCAAGTTCTAAGCATTCAACAGCACCTACTTCAGTCACTTCATGGCCTTGGAACAAATTGATCTAATTTGCCCATTCCACCAAGTGAAGTCTTCATATACTTGGAGTAGACATCCCCCTAACTCACTAACAGGGTCAGTTACCCTCAACCTGGTTTAGGTTTGTATGTATATGTATGTGTGTATATGTTTATATATATGTCTGTATATATATGCATATATATACGTAATCTCATTTGATCCTCATAAAAGCCATTTGAGCTAGATGCTATTATTATCACTATTTCACAGATGTAGAAACTGGGGCCCAAAGTGTTTAAGCGATTTGCTTAGAGTAACTAAGCTAGGAAGCATTTGTGGCAGGTTTCAGACTCAGTTCTTTTCTACTCTTAAGCCTAGCTTCCTATCTATTGTGATTGACTGCTAAGAATAATGATAGCTATGTCATCCTATCACATGTGTTTTAGGGAAGTCCCTTTCCATTTTCTCAATCATAAAATGAGAGGGTGAGAAGTTGGATTAGATGTCTTCTAGGGTGACTTGGAACTCTATATTTGTGATCTGATGACCTCTTCAAATATAGCATTAATGCCACCAATGGGAAATGATAAAGGTATAAATACTAACCTTAATTATCACAATATCCTACAAAAGTTTAATTAATTAATGTTCAGCAGTTGCTGCGATGTGGAGCAGAGGTAGCTTGGTATACTGGAAAGAATACTGGTTATGGAATCAGGGAACATGGTTTTGAATCCCACCACTTTCTTTTGAGGAATGCATGACCTTAGACAGTACTTGGATTTAATTTACTCCTTCCTAAAAAGATGGGGTTAGACTCAGTGATCTCTAAGGTACATTTCAGTTCTGTGACTCTAAGAGGCCAGAAGAGCTCAGAAATTATTTTAAGAAGGAAATATTATATTTCCTCACCAAGCAAAGAGATGATTGCCAAGGACTACATCAGTTCAAAATTTAGAGAAAAAAAATAATCAAAACTTTCTTGTCAAACTCTGTGGAGGAGGATGGTGGAAAATTATGAGCGATATGAAGTAGTGCATAGAGTCAAAATCAGAGTCAGGAAGACTTGAGTTCAAGCCTGCATTCTGACATGTACAGATTATGAGATTCTGAGTAAGTTACCAACTTCTTAGTGCCCTAGTCAGGTCTCTAAGACTCTAGGTCATAGGATGATTCCTAATCTATGACTTTGTTTAACTGGTTGTCCCCCATGACAACTCTTCCATACCACCCAGTATATTTCTGGGAAAAAAAAACACACATACACACATATACATACATACATACATACATACATACATACATACATACATACATAATATAGGTATATGTGCATGTGTCTCTGTGCATGTGTATGTGTGTGTATGTATATGTATGTGTATATGTGTACGTGTATATATATACATATACACACATATACATATATACATACACATGTGTATATATATAACATGCATATACATGTGTATATGTGTATATATAATATACACATACATATATGTATATACATATATATATGTATATGTATAGACACACACTCTTCACCTCTGTCTCATAACCTTTTCCTGACTTCCCTAGTGGCTACTACCCTCCCTCATTTACATTTATATTATGTGTATATTCAATATATGTTTATATACACATGCATGTATTTATATCTATACATAGATTTTCCCCTGATAAAATGTAAGCTTGTTAAGAGAAATGATTGCTTATTTTTTGTCTGTATCCCCGTCCCTTAGCACAGTGCCTGGTACATAGAAATTTTTAATAAATGCTTGTTGATTGTTTGATTGATTAGAATTAGTAGAAGATTTGTTCCCAGTTCTCTACACTAAAAAAATGATTTCTGGACCAACTATTTAAATAAATAATTAAATAATCTGGAAAAAACCCAGCATAAAGCAGTATAAACAAGCAAACACATCTACATATAATTCAATAAGAGGCCCAACATGGCATCCCAAGATTTCTTGGAGGTAGCTGCCTGGAAGACAGTAACAAATGGGAAATAGAACTTTCACATCAATGTTACTATAATGATTTATTTTCATTATCAGTGACAATTTGTCACCATTTTGTGACCATAAACATTCCAGTCCCTGGTATGCTATAAGAAGAATTAAAAATGACACCTAGAAGCAAAGTTGGGAAGAGCAATTGAATCAGAAAAGTGAAGAAATCTGTGCTTTGTCATCATTTTAATGTGTCAAAGAATAATTTTAAAAAAGATATCTTGGAATAAGATATCAAAAGAATACACATAGTCTTGGATGGTATTATTACCCACAAAAAGAAATTACTCGACTATCTGGAGTAACGTAAGTGAGAGATCAAATGAGTGAGTTAGCCAGAAGCTATCACTGATACTGAAAAGATTTACCAAAATCATATCATAATCATCATTGTCATCATCACTTACATTTATGTGACACGTTAAGGTTTGCCACTGTCCATATTGAATCAATCAATCAACAAGCATTTATTAAACACCCATTAGGGGCTGTGTATTGTAATAGGCACTGGAAATTCAAACTTATATCAGGTAGGTCTATCAAGCCCATATGAATTGTGAGTCTTTATTGTCATCTTGATACAGGGAGGATGGCCCAAAGTGGTATAACAGAAATTCTAGCTGACTAGAAGGAATGATTAGAAAACCTCCAAAGATGGTTTTTTTTTTTTTTCTCATGCCTGGTGGCTTATGTGGTTATTTATTCTTTTTTTTTCCCCACTTTTCCTCTGGGTTGAACTTAGATAAAAGTCATAGAATACTGGCTCTGAAAGATCTGATTGGTGACTGACATGAGGACTTTCCAAGGAAGGAAGGAAGGAAGGAGAAGATGGAAGGAGAGGGGGAAAGAAGAAGGAGAGGGAAGAAGAAGGGAGGGAGAGAGTAAAGGAGAACGACAAGGAAAGATAGTTCATAGAATATTAAATCTCACTTGCGAGTTAAGACATCACCTTCCTAATGTCATTGGTCCTCTTTGAGAATGAAGGACAAACAACAATTTGTGAATAATAGTAGTTGCCCCACTAGGGACCCAACTGGCCAGGTCCAGTTGGGCAATGCTGCTCCTTCCTTCCTTCCTTCCTCCTTTCTTCCCTTCCTTGTTTCCTTGCTCACTCCCTTCACGTGGGGAAATCATACATTTACATGTGAGTGCTCTGCCCAAAGAAATATAAATTTTTTGAAACAGAGCTCTGTTAAACCAGGCTTTGATAAAGCACATTTAGATTCAAGCCAGAGGATTTTATATTTGATCCTCAAGGTAATAGTGAGCTGCTGGAGTTTATTGAGTAAAGGACTGACATGGGCAGACCTGTTCTATAGGAAGATCATTTTTGCAGATGAATGTATATATAATAAATGTTGTGAAGGTAGAAATGAAAAGATTTGGCAACAGACTGTGTGGTGAATACAAATGAAGAGCAAAAAATAACACTGAAGTTATGAGCCTGGGTGCCTGGGTATAGTGATGCTTGCGATAGTAATAGGTAAGTTCAAAGAAGGAATGGTTTAGTGAGAAAAATAATAAGTTTTATTTTGACCACATCAAGCTTGAAATCTTTATGGGACATTGAGTTCAAGATGCACGTGAGGTAACTTATAATGCAAAAATGAAACTCAGTAAATATTAATGAGTAATATTGATTCCTTGAGGAAACTAAAATTTGATAATTTTTAAAGTTAATTTAAAAAATTTCAATTTATATTTTCAAAAATAAACCAGGGGCATCTAGGTGGCACAGTGGATAGAGCACTGGCCTTGGAGTCAGGAGGACCTGAATTCAAATCCAGTATCAAACCAGACACTTGACACTTACTAGCTGTGTGACCCTGGGCAAGTCACTTAGCCCCAACTGCCTCAAAAAAAAGAGAAAACAAAAGTATAAAAAAGGAAGTTATTTTTATTATATAATAAGGATCCATGCCACAAAAAGCAAGTTGAGTCAACAAGCCTTTATTAAGTACCTATTATGTGCTAGGTACTGTGATAATTGTTTCAGAATAATATCTATATACAAACTGTTAAAATGGGTTACAAATGGAAAAACTTTCTTATTTTATAGTCCTGATAAATATGAAAAAATCAATCAAAATTTAAGAATATACTTTTTATTTTTTTGTAAATAGTATTTTATTTTTTTCCAATTACATGTGAAGATAGTTTTCAACATTCATTTTTATGAGATTTTGAGTTCCAAATTTTTCTACCTTTCTCCCTCTTTCCCTCCCCCCTTCCCAAGACATCAAGCAATCTGATATAGGCTATATATGGGCAATAATGTTTAACATATTTCCATATTAGTCATGTTGTAAAAGAAGATTCTGGACAAAAGGGACAAACCATAAGAAAGAAAAAAAAGTGAAAATAGTATGCTTCAGTCTACATTCAGACTCTATAGTTCTTTCTCTGGATGTGGACAGTGTTTTCCATCACGAGTCCTTTGAAATTGTCTTGGATCATTGTATTGCATTGCACAACATTGCTGTTGCTGTGTACAATATTCTCTTAATTCTGCTCACTTCACTCAGCATCAGTTCATGTAAATCTTTCCAGTTTTTTTTTTTCTGAAATCTGCTTGCTCATCATTTCTTACAACACAATAGTATTCCATCACATTCATATGCCGCAGATTGTTCAGCCATTCCCCAACTGATGGGCAGTCCCTCAATTTCCAATTCTTGGCCACCACAAAAAGAGCTTCTATAAATATGTTTGTACATGTATATTCTTTTCCCTTTTTTTATGATCTCTTTGAGATACAGACCTAGTAGTGGTATTGCTGGATCAAAGGGTCTGCACAGTTTCATAGCCCTATGGGCATAGTTCCAAATTGCTCTCCAGAATGATTGGATCAGTTCACCACTCCAGCAATACTTCATTAGTGTCCCAATTTTCCCACATTGTCTCCAAGATTTATTATTTTCCTTTTCTGTCACATTATCCAATCTGATATGTGTGAGGTGGTTCCTCAGAGTTGTTTTAATTTGCATTTCTCTGAACAATAGCAATTTAAAGTGTTTTTTTTTATGACTTTAGATAGCTTTAATTTCTTCATTTGAAAAGTGCTTCTTCATATCCTTTGACCATTTATCAATTGAAGAATGACTTGTATTCTTATAAATTTTACTCATTTCCCTATATAGTTGAGAAATAAGGCCTTTATCAGAAACACTGGCTATAAAAATTGTTTTCCAGTTTTTGCTTTCCTTCTAATCTTGGTTGCAAAGAATATCTTATATTTAATTAATTTCTTACATTTTATAAAAATCATAAAATTTATTGAAAAAGCCTTAAAATTCAAATTCCAGGACTCTAATCTTTTTTTTTAAATATAAGATATCATTTTTAGCTTCAAAAGATTTCAGACTCTCACAGATAGTAGTTATGTTCTTAGTATCTGTTAGTTGAGAAAATACATAATGGCAAAAAGCTAATCAATCATGCTTTCAAGTAAATTTGTATTTTATTACTCACAACAATTATATGCACTTGACAAAATGGTCATACATATGTGAGAAATATTCTCCATTCTACAGAACGAATGTTTGCTTGTGTAGCATATATAAACTCTTGCTTTCATTTGTTTTGTTTTGTTTCCCAACTCCCAGCTCTTGCACTAGCAATCTCATTCCTCAGAAGATGGCTATATGTCTCCCTAAAAGGTGCTAGGGGTATCCCTGATGTGTTTGGGATATCTTTCTATGCTATAGGTGAAAGTTATCATTCTTCTTAGCATTTCCTTATTTATCAGTCTCTCAGTGCCAGTTCATATCTCCTCAATGTCATTGGCGCTATTGATTTTCACCCCCCTGTTAATTTAACCAATTGATTTCTCCTCAATATTGATTAAGTAATTAACTTCTGTTGGTTTTTACAAATGGAAATATCCCTTGAAATATAAAGGGCTGCAGAGGTACAGCAAGGGCAAAAATACAAACAATCCCTAAGTTAGGGGTTACACTCTCCCCACTACTACTTTAATCCCTGAGGTGAGTGTAATAAAGCTTAAAGTGGTTGCTACCAAGCATTATAAGTTCACTTCTGAATGTGTCACGACTGATAGACAGAGTAAATTCCTTGCTAGCAAGATGTGGTGTCTTGGCTGTCAGGTCAATCTATTGCTTGACTGGACACCCTTTGGGATCATGCAGGATACTCCTTAGGGCCATATTCTTCATTAGGCTCATCAGCCTCCAACTCTGGTAGCTATTCCTACCTTTCAATAGCTCTTAAAACCCTGTACCCACAGAAAGAAGATACAAGTTAGAGGTGGTTCCATCACAGACATAGTATTTTCTATACTCACCAAGTGGTCTGCTGGGGAGCAAATCATCTTTACACCTTGTGGCCAGCCAGAAAGAAAGAGATGGAGTTACTTCACAGAAGACTTTTGAATGCACTTTACATTCTGGCTAGTGTCAATGGATGGGCCCAACAGATACAATAAGCAGACAAGAAACATGCAGAATATTTTTGTATGCCCTAATGTAGAGAGCTAGCCCCCCTCTATTCCATATAATTATGCATTTCCAGAAGCAAACTCACCAAATCCTTAAATTTACTCATTCTCTCAGGCCTGGGCTCTCATTTAGGGATTCAATTCCATTAAACAATTACTGGAAGGTGCCATTGTGAGTGAACAGGTTGATCTTCCCTGTTACATATGCAACATAGTTTTTCTGGGAGTACACAAACAAAAACTGCATAGGATGGTCCAGTATAGTTGAATTGCAAACCAATCTTGGGTGTTGGTATTTGAACAGGCATATTTGCCTACTGTTACAGCTCAATTCAGCTCAAGCCTGACTTTCCCTTCCCATCTCTATAACTTTGTTTGTTTTCTCCTTACCATGTTCCCAAACTTCCCATTTTTGAATGCCTACTACTTTTTGTGCATAAACAAATCCTGCCCATTCTTTAAGATTCATCCCAATGCCTCCATGAAACTTTTCTTACTCTAGCCTTCACTAATATCCTTTGCCTCTTAATTGCTTCTTATAACACTTATTATCTGTTCTACAAAGTTTAGTACTTAATTCCACATTGGCTTATATCATGTATTATTATTCCATCTGGACAAAAGTCTCATTTCTTGAACTAGATTGTAAATTCCTTAAAGGGAAAAAAAAACTTCTCTTCTGCATCCTCATAATAGCTAACATCAAGCTGAGAACATTACGAAGTAAAAACTATTTGATAACTTTAATAGTCCAGGTGTCTGTAAAAGCATTTAGTAAAGGTTTATATTGGTATGATAAGCAATATGTTATAGTAGATCACATACTGAGTATGGAGTAAAGAAGAGCTAAATTCTAATCTAGCCTCTGATGCTTAGTATTTCTGTGACAGCAGAAAAGTGATTTAATCTGCTCATGTCTTGGACAACTCCCTAAAACTTAGCTGTTAAGTTGTGAGTTGCAATTTGTGTTCTTAGAAGGTGTTCCCCACACTGATGTAATCAGATTGCTCAGCTATGCTGTAATTTATATCTAGTGAAATATTTGTTTGTGTTTCAATAAAACCAAAGTTGTTTATTTTTTACCTGCATTCAGAAAGCAAGCAAACTGTAGTTTTGGCACCCTGCAGAATACTAAAACCAGCAGTTTTCCATTCCTTCTCTTTTGGTTTCATCATTCTCTATGATGGGTCATATGGGCAGGCAATTGTCAAGCTCCACAAACGAAGGGGAAATAGTCTTCTTTAAATATCATTTAGTTTTTTGTTCTTTTAAACATATTCTGCAGTGATTATTTATGCTTGTTTGGAGTTCAGAGCATAGCAGACCTGAGACCTGAAGTCTTCTTTTCAGTCCTATACACTGTAGGAAGTCTATATCTTATACAGTCTCTGTGTTACTATTCCTAAACTAACATACTCAGCTTTTATCTTGACAGAGAAGAGAGACAATGAGTGAGTTGTTGTACAACCAATCAGGTTTGTCTAGGTTGGTGGAAGGGAAACAATGGGAGCAAAGGCATGGTGGGAAATATGAGCAGAAATTTTTGGACTTCAGAGATTAGAGCAACCTGATAATAAATGCCTTCTACAACATGATGCCTCATTCACTTTCCAATCTTCTTTTACATGAACAGAATCACAGAACCTCCTTGGAAGTTGGAAATGACCAAAATGGTCATTCAGTCTCCCATCTGTAAAATACCAAACAAGTTGTCACCAAGGCTAATTGAAGATTTCATATAAGGGATAAATCAATTCCAGAGGCAACCTATTCCACCTTTAGACAGCTCTAATCATTAGGAAGCTATTGCTTGCATCAAGACTAAATTTGCCTCTTTGATATTTCTATCATCTTCCCTTTGTGACCATGAAGAAAAAGTTTAATTTGCTATCTATGTAATACCACTTGAATTATTTCAATCAAATGATTCTCATATGGCATGGATTTGAGGCCCTTCACCAATCAAATTTCCCTCCTTTGAATGTTCTGTATCTCATCAATGTCCTTCCTAAGCCATGCTTTCTGGAAGTAAAGGTCAAATGCTCCATAGATGCTCTATTTAGGGAAGAGTAGGCAAGAAACACCACTTCTTTGTTTCTACAAGCTGCATTTCTCTTTGTATAGCCCAAGATAGCATTAGCTTTTTGGGGGTGTTATAAAATATTGTTGACTTACATGGATCATATGGTTCACTAAAGCCCTCAGATCTTTTTATGGACAAACTGTTAGCCATGCCTCCCTCATTGTTCATTTTTAAAGTTGACTTTTAGAACCCAGGTGTAAGACTTGAAATTTCTTCTTTCTACCTCCTTCTACTCTCCCCCAAACAGTCATGGTAGCTGCTTATTCATGGAACTGGGCAATACGGTGCTTAGTCTGAGTCTGACATACATGTAGGCCAGTCTGATCTTGGACCTCAAACCACTGCCTGTCCTTCTGCTTTACATTTCTCTGAGTATGTATGATGAGGCAATTGATTTCAAGATGAAAGTTTCTATCCTCAGCATCATCCTTGGGGGTTCTTGTGTCTTAGAGATAAGTAGCAGGAGGAATTGTTCACTTTATCTACACCCTTCCCCAAGAAGATAAACACTTCCAGGAAAATAAGCCCAAGCCATGCCCCAGATAACCATAAACCTTGGATTTTGAGGGATATTTTTGAAAAATTCAGAGCTGATGTGAAAATGAAATGCCTCTTCGAAAGTCCCACTAAGTGTCTTATGTTTAACATTTTAAGTGTCAACCTTTCAAGAGACTATAATAGAAGTTATTGGTCACTGTGTCATGCTTAAAATCTTTATCATAAAGCCCTTTTGAACCTTTGATATTTGATATTCCTCTGTAGTGGAGAAAATAAATAACTCTCCTATATCTCATAAACCTTGTACATAAGTGCCTTTCTGATTCCTTTTGGGAAAGACTCAAATGTTAGCAAAACTAAATTCAAGGGATTCCCATCAGGTCTCCAGGAGCTACGAAGAGCTATAAAGTTTGAGAACACACCTTGCTCTTTAGAAGTCAAGATCCTCCAGGATTGAGCTGGTCTGTGTGTGAGTTTAGAGCTGAGGCACCCTAGAGAAAAGGACATACTTAGCTAACCAACACCTCAGTCCTGGTTTGTTACTACATTAGATTTAGCCAAATGTTGTATCCCTCTTGAAATTACTTTTTCATAAATTTGCATGTACTTTGAATATGTTTGCCTGTGTCCAACCCCTTCCTCCCCCCCTTCCCCCCCCAAATGAATATAATTTCTTTGATGGAAGTAACTTTAAGGTAGAAGACTGCTTGTGCGGAACCCCCAAACTAGGTACCATAGAGAGGAGGTACAATGAAGGAAAACAGCATTTGAAATACCCAGAAATTAATAGAAAACAAAATCCAAGAAAGAAGCCAATATTAAAATCCACAGCCTTAAATGTCTATACACAATGCCCAAAGTATAGACAACAAACCAGAAAAATAAAAAATCCTCACACAAGGAGGCGAATTTGACCTCACAAGACTCACTGTGACTTGGTGAAATGAAATCCATAACTAGGCTATGCATTTCAAAAGAAATAATAGATAAAGGTGGAGGGTAATGTTATAGCAGCTGAGTAGTACAGTAGATAGAGTGCCAGGCCTGGAGTCAGGAAGACCTGAATTCAAATCTGGACTCAGATGCTTACTGTGTGACCCTGGGCAATTCACTTAATCCTGTTTACCTCAGTTTCCTCATCTGTAAAATGAGTTGGAGCAATAAATAGCAAACCACTTTAGTATCTTTGCCAGAAAAATCCCAAATAAGGTTTGACAAATAGTCAGACAGAACTGAAAACAACTGAACAAAGGAAGAACAAAAAGTAACATTATAAACTTTTGAAGGTATAATGTGAAGAAATTTAGGAGCCAAAGGGGGAAAGGGGAATTAGAATCTGAAAAAGAGAGTTTAAGTTAAGGTCAATGTAGGGAAATACAGAATTTATTTTTGTCATTGGTGTATATTACAAAACACATGGACAGAAATAGAAAATAGGTCAAAAGTTTGGGAAACAACACAAACCTAGTACAAAGGCATGATAAAGAAGTGATGAGAGACTTCAATTGTCCATATATATGCTAGGACTATCTTCTAAAATCAAAGCAACTAATAACTTCCTGACTTATCTCAGTGATTATTTCATCCTTCAAAAGGCAGAGGAACAAAGAAGGAGAAATTTTATTCTGGATCTGATTCTTCATATCATGGTTGTTAGGGTGGGAATAAAGGGAATTTTGGGAAGGGAATGACCATTCCTGTCCAGAGTTTGTGATAGAAAAGAAGAGATCTGTGCATAGTCTTATATGAACTCCTTATTTAAAGAAAATATATTTCAAAATGGTCAGAGGAAGGATAGGCAAGATTTTAACCCAGTGCCTGACTCATGTTAGGCGTTTACTAAGTGTTTATTGAATTAAATTGAATATGAATTAAATTGCTACAGAAGTAGCAAAAAGAATGGGGAGAAACCCACGAAGGAAATTCTGATGACCCAAAGGGAAACATTTTCAATGAGGATGAAAAATGGGACGAATTTGAAGAGTTAGATGTGAGTGCACAGGGAACTCACCGGCCAACTTGGAATTAAGAGGTAATGTATAGAAAATAGAAGCAATGTCGGGCAACAGAGAACAAATATGAAGAAATAGCAGAATTCAGCAATAAAAAGTGTCATCAATGCTGAAGTTCAAATTGAACTGAGATTGGTAAGAGAAACTAAAGATAATAAAAAGATTGCACATGTAGTAATCATCAGTGGTAGGAATTTAAGGCAGATTCTCTGATTACAGAGACCCTGCTTTGTATGCTGTATCACACTTCCTCCTCATTATGGGTGTTTTCAAGAACTTATATCCTTATGTCTAAAAGCTGAAAAGTGTCATATATTTAAGATTCCCTACATGCATGTACCATCTTCTGTCTTCTTACAATAGAAAATAAAATTACTTTTTACTACCGTGAGGCAACATGGTATAGCGGAAACAAGCCGTGGACTCATTGTCAAGAAGAGTAGGATTGAAACATAAGGTTAAAGCTTACTAACTTTGTAACCTTGGGCAAGTCACCTGTACTCTTTAAAAGTTTGTTTTCTCATTTGTAAAGTTAGTTGGTAAACATTTATTAAGCACCTACTATATGTCAAGAATCTATACTGCACATTGGGATGCAAAGAAAGGCAAAAGACAGTCTGCCCTCAAGGACCTCCTAATCTAATGGGGAGACAACATGCAGACAACTACATACAAACAAACTGTACACAGGCTAAATAGGATATAATTAGAAAGCACTAGAATTAAGGGGCCTCAGGAAAGGCTTCCTATAGCAGGTGCAATTTTAGGTGGTACTTGCAGGAGACCTGAGAAGCCAGGAGGCAGAGATGAAAAGGGGGAGCATTCCAGGCATTGGAGGCAAACAGAGAGTATGCCAGGAGTTGAGATATGGGGTATCTTAATTGAGAAACAGCAAAGAGGCCAGTGTCGATGGATTGAAGAGTAGGAGTGTGTGTGTGTGTGTGTGTGTGTGTGTGTGTGTGTGTGTGTGTGT
>NW_020946440.1:0-13482 GCF_900497805.2 Vombatus ursinus | reverse complement strand
AACTAACTAAAATCATATATCCAGAGAATTCTCAAATTAAAAAAAAAAGACTACATTTCACCAAAGGTATATAAACTACTAAAACTCTAACACTTTTGTTGTCATGAGTATTCTCTTTAACAAGAAAATTAGAAAGTACTGGATATGGTAAATGACTTTGTGTAACTCTGCCTCACTTAAATCCAAGCTTTCACACCAAGAGTTCCCTAGACCAAAGAAATTGTACATAGGTCCAAACTCTCCTAAAATTAAAAAAATAGGAAGCTATAGATAGAGTAGTGTACCTAGTGATACAGATATTTTCTGTTTACTTAATGAAGAATAGAATCATTTCCATTTAATCTTACTGGGCTAGGCTCTCAAAGTTTCAGTTGACTGATTGTCAAATCCCCCAAATGAAATTAACTATATCTTCTTGGACAATAAACAGCATCTTACTCATTTAAGGCATCATATCAGAGTCTATACACAATCAGACTGTCAGCTAGCTAGAGCAAAAGTCAAAATCAATATTAATTAGCAGAAAGGCTGAAGATACTAATTCCCATTTATATAGTATTTTGAGGTTTATAGATAGACAGGTAAGCAGCAAACATTCATTAAGCACTTATTATTAAAGAAACTCTATGCTGAGCAGTAAGGATACAAATACAAACAAAGATAAAGACAGATCCTGCCCTCAAGGAACATTCATTTTAATAGGAGGAAGATGACAAATAAAAGGGAGCTGGAAGGGCAGAGGGAGGGGAAGTGCTGTCAGTGGTATGGTGGCAAGTCCAGAGAGTGAAAAATCACCAAAGAGGGCAATGAATCATGGCTGGCCTGGGCCAGGTCGCAAAATGATGGCCCTAGAAGGAACTCACTAATAGGAGAAGGGGTCAGCACAGTGGAGGGATATTTCAGGGTGAGAAAGCAATGGAGACATGGTTGACAAAGTAAGGAGAGTTAGAGAAACAGCTGGTATGGGAATAAACCAAAGGCAGCCCAAACCCATCCCCTAAATGAATATCCTGGAAGGAATTCAGCAATGAGAGGAGGAGAAAAGTATGGCAGATGGATGTTCCAAGATGAGAAGGAAGCTGGCAAAACCCATGTACAAAGATAGATAGATATATGGATAGATAGATGGATGGTTGGATAGATGGATCAAGAAAGAGAGAGAGAGAGAGAAAGAGAGAGAGAGAGACAGAGAGAGAGAGTCTCCCTGTCTAGTTGTTTGTTAATCATTTTCAAAGGGAAATGGCATCACAGATTAATACTTAACTTGTGCGTGAATTGGATTTAAGTGAGGCAGAGTTATACAAAGTCATTAGCCTCACTCTTTCTTCCAGAGTCATTGAAGTCCAGTGACAAGTCAAAAGTCAGAATGACTAGCAATGGCCCAGGATGCAGTGGATGGCCTCAGCATCTTCACTGTCTGACCAAGTTCTAAGCATTCAACAGCACCTACTTCAGTCACTTCATGGCCTTGGAACAAATTGATCTAATTTGCCCATTCCACCAAGTGAAGTCTTCATATACTTGGAGTAGACATCCCCCTAACTCACTAACAGGGTCAGTTACCCTCAACCTGGTTTAGGTTTGTATGTATATGTATGTGTGTATATGTTTATATATATGTCTGTATATATATGCATATATATACGTAATCTCATTTGATCCTCATAAAAGCCATTTGAGCTAGATGCTATTATTATCACTATTTCACAGATGTAGAAACTGGGGCCCAAAGTGTTTAAGCGATTTGCTTAGAGTAACTAAGCTAGGAAGCATTTGTGGCAGGTTTCAGACTCAGTTCTTTTCTACTCTTAAGCCTAGCTTCCTATCTATTGTGATTGACTGCTAAGAATAATGATAGCTATGTCATCCTATCACATGTGTTTTAGGGAAGTCCCTTTCCATTTTCTCAATCATAAAATGAGAGGGTGAGAAGTTGGATTAGATGTCTTCTAGGGTGACTTGGAACTCTATATTTGTGATCTGATGACCTCTTCAAATATAGCATTAATGCCACCAATGGGAAATGATAAAGGTATAAATACTAACCTTAATTATCACAATATCCTACAAAAGTTTAATTAATTAATGTTCAGCAGTTGCTGCGATGTGGAGCAGAGGTAGCTTGGTATACTGGAAAGAATACTGGTTATGGAATCAGGGAACATGGTTTTGAATCCCACCACTTTCTTTTGAGGAATGCATGACCTTAGACAGTACTTGGATTTAATTTACTCCTTCCTAAAAAGATGGGGTTAGACTCAGTGATCTCTAAGGTACATTTCAGTTCTGTGACTCTAAGAGGCCAGAAGAGCTCAGAAATTATTTTAAGAAGGAAATATTATATTTCCTCACCAAGCAAAGAGATGATTGCCAAGGACTACATCAGTTCAAAATTTAGAGAAAAAAAATAATCAAAACTTTCTTGTCAAACTCTGTGGAGGAGGATGGTGGAAAATTATGAGCGATATGAAGTAGTGCATAGAGTCAAAATCAGAGTCAGGAAGACTTGAGTTCAAGCCTGCATTCTGACATGTACAGATTATGAGATTCTGAGTAAGTTACCAACTTCTTAGTGCCCTAGTCAGGTCTCTAAGACTCTAGGTCATAGGATGATTCCTAATCTATGACTTTGTTTAACTGGTTGTCCCCCATGACAACTCTTCCATACCACCCAGTATATTTCTGGGAAAAAAAAACACACATACACACATATACATACATACATACATACATACATACATACATACATACATACATACATATATAATATAGGTATATGTGCATGTGTCTCTGTGCATGTGTATGTGTGTGTATGTATATGTATGTGTATATGTGTACGTGTATATATATACATATACACACATATACATATATACATACACATGTGTATATATATAACATGCATATACATGTGTATATGTGTATATATAATATACACATACATATATGTATATACATATATATGTATATGTATAGACACACACTCTTCACCTCTGTCTCATAACCTTTTCCTGACTTCCCTAGTGGCTACTACCCTCCCTCATTTACATTTATATTATGTGTATATTCAATATATGTTTATATACACATGCATGTATTTATATCTATACATAGATTTTCCCCTGATAAAATGTAAGCTTGTTAAGAGAAATGATTGCTTATTTTTTGTCTGTATCCCCGTCCCTTAGCACAGTGCCTGGTACATAGAAATTTTTAATAAATGCTTGTTGATTGTTTGATTGATTAGAATTAGTAGAAGATTTGTTCCCAGTTCTCTACACTAAAAAAATGATTTCTGGACCAACTATTTAAATAAATAATTAAATAATCTGGAAAAAACCCAGCATAAAGCAGTATAAACAAGCAAACACATCTACATATAATTCAATAAGAGGCCCAACATGGCATCCCAAGATTTCTTGGAGGTAGCTGCCTGGAAGACAGTAACAAATGGGAAATAGAACTTTCACATCAATGTTACTATAATGATTTATTTTCATTATCAGTGACAATTTGTCACCATTTTGTGACCATAAACATTCCAGTCCCTGGTATGCTATAAGAAGAATTAAAAATGACACCTAGAAGCAAAGTTGGGAAGAGCAATTGAATCAGAAAAGTGAAGAAATCTGTGCTTTGTCATCATTTTAATGTGTCAAAGAATAATTTTAAAAAAGATATCTTGGAATAAGATATCAAAAGAATACACATAGTCTTGGATGGTATTATTACCCACAAAAAGAAATTACTCGACTATCTGGAGTAACGTAAGTGAGAGATCAAATGAGTGAGTTAGCCAGAAGCTATCACTGATACTGAAAAGATTTACCAAAATCATATCATAATCATCATTGTCATCATCACTTACATTTATGTGACACGTTAAGGTTTGCCACTGTCCATATTGAATCAATCAATCAACAAGCATTTATTAAACACCCATTAGGGGCTGTGTATTGTAATAGGCACTGGAAATTCAAACTTATATCAGGTAGGTCTATCAAGCCCATATGAATTGTGAGTCTTTATTGTCATCTTGATACAGGGAGGATGGCCCAAAGTGGTATAACAGAAATTCTAGCTGACTAGAAGGAATGATTAGAAAACCTCCAAAGATGGTTTTTTTTTTTTTTCTCATGCCTGGTGGCTTATGTGGTTATTTATTCTTTTTTTTTCCCCACTTTTCCTCTGGGTTGAACTTAGATAAAAGTCATAGAATACTGGCTCTGAAAGATCTGATTGGTGACTGACATGAGGACTTTCCAAGGAAGGAAGGAAGGAAGGAGAAGATGGAAGGAGAGGGGGAAAGAAGAAGGAGAGGGAAGAAGAAGGGAGGGAGAGAGTAAAGGAGAACGACAAGGAAAGATAGTTCATAGAATATTAAATCTCACTTGCGAGTTAAGACATCACCTTCCTAATGTCATTGGTCCTCTTTGAGAATGAAGGACAAACAACAATTTGTGAATAATAGTAGTTGCCCCACTAGGGACCCAACTGGCCAGGTCCAGTTGGGCAATGCTGCTCCTTCCTTCCTTCCTTCCTCCTTTCTTCCCTTCCTTGTTTCCTTGCTCACTCCCTTCACGTGGGGAAATCATACATTTACATGTGAGTGCTCTGCCCAAAGAAATATAAATTTTTTGAAACAGAGCTCTGTTAAACCAGGCTTTGATAAAGCACATTTAGATTCAAGCCAGAGGATTTTATATTTGATCCTCAAGGTAATAGTGAGCTGCTGGAGTTTATTGAGTAAAGGACTGACATGGGCAGACCTGTTCTATAGGAAGATCATTTTTGCAGATGAATGTATATATAATAAATGTTGTGAAGGTAGAAATGAAAAGATTTGGCAACAGACTGTGTGGTGAATACAAATGAAGAGCAAAAAATAACACTGAAGTTATGAGCCTGGGTGCCTGGGTATAGTGATGCTTGCGATAGTAATAGGTAAGTTCAAAGAAGGAATGGTTTAGTGAGAAAAATAATAAGTTTTATTTTGACCACATCAAGCTTGAAATCTTTATGGGACATTGAGTTCAAGATGCACGTGAGGTAACTTATAATGCAAAAATGAAACTCAGTAAATATTAATGAGTAATATTGATTCCTTGAGGAAACTAAAATTTGATAATTTTTAAAGTTAATTTAAAAAATTTCAATTTATATTTTCAAAAATAAACCAGGGGCATCTAGGTGGCACAGTGGATAGAGCACTGGCCTTGGAGTCAGGAGGACCTGAATTCAAATCCAGTATCAAACCAGACACTTGACACTTACTAGCTGTGTGACCCTGGGCAAGTCACTTAGCCCCAACTGCCTCAAAAAAAAGAGAAAACAAAAGTATAAAAAAGGAAGTTATTTTTATTATATAATAAGGATCCATGCCACAAAAAGCAAGTTGAGTCAACAAGCCTTTATTAAGTACCTATTATGTGCTAGGTACTGTGATAATTGTTTCAGAATAATATCTATATACAAACTGTTAAAATGGGTTACAAATGGAAAAACTTTCTTATTTTATAGTCCTGATAAATATGAAAAAATCAATCAAAATTTAAGAATATACTTTTTATTTTTTTGTAAATAGTATTTTATTTTTTTCCAATTACATGTGAAGATAGTTTTCAACATTCATTTTTATGAGATTTTGAGTTCCAAATTTTTCTACCTTTCTCCCTCTTTCCCTCCCCCCTTCCCAAGACATCAAGCAATCTGATATAGGCTATATATGGGCAATAATGTTTAACATATTTCCATATTAGTCATGTTGTAAAAGAAGATTCTGGACAAAAGGGACAAACCATAAGAAAGAAAAAAAAGTGAAAATAGTATGCTTCAGTCTACATTCAGACTCTATAGTTCTTTCTCTGGATGTGGACAGTGTTTTCCATCACGAGTCCTTTGAAATTGTCTTGGATCATTGTATTGCATTGCACAACATTGCTGTTGCTGTGTACAATATTCTCTTAATTCTGCTCACTTCACTCAGCATCAGTTCATGTAAATCTTTCCAGTTTTTTTTTTCTGAAATCTGCTTGCTCATCATTTCTTACAACACAATAGTATTCCATCACATTCATATGCCGCAGATTGTTCAGCCATTCCCCAACTGATGGGCAGTCCCTCAATTTCCAATTCTTGGCCACCACAAAAAGAGCTTCTATAAATATGTTTGTACATGTATATTCTTTTCCCTTTTTTTATGATCTCTTTGAGATACAGACCTAGTAGTGGTATTGCTGGATCAAAGGGTCTGCACAGTTTCATAGCCCTATGGGCATAGTTCCAAATTGCTCTCCAGAATGATTGGATCAGTTCACCACTCCAGCAATACTTCATTAGTGTCCCAATTTTCCCACATTGTCTCCAAGATTTATTATTTTCCTTTTCTGTCACATTATCCAATCTGATATGTGTGAGGTGGTTCCTCAGAGTTGTTTTAATTTGCATTTCTCTGAACAATAGCAATTTAAAGTGTTTTTTTTTATGACTTTAGATAGCTTTAATTTCTTCATTTGAAAAGTGCTTCTTCATATCCTTTGACCATTTATCAATTGAAGAATGACTTGTATTCTTATAAATTTTACTCATTTCCCTATATAGTTGAGAAATAAGGCCTTTATCAGAAACACTGGCTATAAAAATTGTTTTCCAGTTTTTGCTTTCCTTCTAATCTTGGTTGCAAAGAATATCTTATATTTAATTAATTTCTTACATTTTATAAAAATCATAAAATTTATTGAAAAAGCCTTAAAATTCAAATTCCAGGACTCTAATCTTTTTTTTTAAATATAAGATATCATTTTTAGCTTCAAAAGATTTCAGACTCTCACAGATAGTAGTTATGTTCTTAGTATCTGTTAGTTGAGAAAATACATAATGGCAAAAAGCTAATCAATCATGCTTTCAAGTAAATTTGTATTTTATTACTCACAACAATTATATGCACTTGACAAAATGGTCATACATATGTGAGAAATATTCTCCATTCTACAGAACGAATGTTTGCTTGTGTAGCATATATAAACTCTTGCTTTCATTTGTTTTGTTTTGTTTCCCAACTCCCAGCTCTTGCACTAGCAATCTCATTCCTCAGAAGATGGCTATATGTCTCCCTAAAAGGTGCTAGGGGTATCCCTGATGTGTTTGGGATATCTTTCTATGCTATAGGTGAAAGTTATCATTCTTCTTAGCATTTCCTTATTTATCAGTCTCTCAGTGCCAGTTCATATCTCCTCAATGTCATTGGCGCTATTGATTTTCACCCCCCTGTTAATTTAACCAATTGATTTCTCCTCAATATTGATTAAGTAATTAACTTCTGTTGGTTTTTACAAATGGAAATATCCCTTGAAATATAAAGGGCTGCAGAGGTACAGCAAGGGCAAAAATACAAACAATCCCTAAGTTAGGGGTTACACTCTCCCCACTACTACTTTAATCCCTGAGGTGAGTGTAATAAAGCTTAAAGTGGTTGCTACCAAGCATTATAAGTTCACTTCTGAATGTGTCACGACTGATAGACAGAGTAAATTCCTTGCTAGCAAGATGTGGTGTCTTGGCTGTCAGGTCAATCTATTGCTTGACTGGACACCCTTTGGGATCATGCAGGATACTCCTTAGGGCCATATTCTTCATTAGGCTCATCAGCCTCCAACTCTGGTAGCTATTCCTACCTTTCAATAGCTCTTAAAACCCTGTACCCACAGAAAGAAGATACAAGTTAGAGGTGGTTCCATCACAGACATAGTATTTTCTATACTCACCAAGTGGTCTGCTGGGGAGCAAATCATCTTTACACCTTGTGGCCAGCCAGAAAGAAAGAGATGGAGTTACTTCACAGAAGACTTTTGAATGCACTTTACATTCTGGCTAGTGTCAATGGATGGGCCCAACAGATACAATAAGCAGACAAGAAACATGCAGAATATTTTTGTATGCCCTAATGTAGAGAGCTAGCCCCCCTCTATTCCATATAATTATGCATTTCCAGAAGCAAACTCACCAAATCCTTAAATTTACTCATTCTCTCAGGCCTGGGCTCTCATTTAGGGATTCAATTCCATTAAACAATTACTGGAAGGTGCCATTGTGAGTGAACAGGTTGATCTTCCCTGTTACATATGCAACATAGTTTTTCTGGGAGTACACAAACAAAAACTGCATAGGATGGTCCAGTATAGTTGAATTGCAAACCAATCTTGGGTGTTGGTATTTGAACAGGCATATTTGCCTACTGTTACAGCTCAATTCAGCTCAAGCCTGACTTTCCCTTCCCATCTCTATAACTTTGTTTGTTTTCTCCTTACCATGTTCCCAAACTTCCCATTTTTGAATGCCTACTACTTTTTGTGCATAAACAAATCCTGCCCATTCTTTAAGATTCATCCCAATGCCTCCATGAAACTTTTCTTACTCTAGCCTTCACTAATATCCTTTGCCTCTTAATTGCTTCTTATAACACTTATTATCTGTTCTACAAAGTTTAGTACTTAATTCCACATTGGCTTATATCATGTATTATTATTCCATCTGGACAAAAGTCTCATTTCTTGAACTAGATTGTAAATTCCTTAAAGGGAAAAAAAAACTTCTCTTCTGCATCCTCATAATAGCTAACATCAAGCTGAGAACATTACGAAGTAAAAACTATTTGATAACTTTAATAGTCCAGGTGTCTGTAAAAGCATTTAGTAAAGGTTTATATTGGTATGATAAGCAATATGTTATAGTAGATCACATACTGAGTATGGAGTAAAGAAGAGCTAAATTCTAATCTAGCCTCTGATGCTTAGTATTTCTGTGACAGCAGAAAAGTGATTTAATCTGCTCATGTCTTGGACAACTCCCTAAAACTTAGCTGTTAAGTTGTGAGTTGCAATTTGTGTTCTTAGAAGGTGTTCCCCACACTGATGTAATCAGATTGCTCAGCTATGCTGTAATTTATATCTAGTGAAATATTTGTTTGTGTTTCAATAAAACCAAAGTTGTTTATTTTTTACCTGCATTCAGAAAGCAAGCAAACTGTAGTTTTGGCACCCTGCAGAATACTAAAACCAGCAGTTTTCCATTCCTTCTCTTTTGGTTTCATCATTCTCTATGATGGGTCATATGGGCAGGCAATTGTCAAGCTCCACAAACGAAGGGGAAATAGTCTTCTTTAAATATCATTTAGTTTTTTGTTCTTTTAAACATATTCTGCAGTGATTATTTATGCTTGTTTGGAGTTCAGAGCATAGCAGACCTGAGACCTGAAGTCTTCTTTTCAGTCCTATACACTGTAGGAAGTCTATATCTTATACAGTCTCTGTGTTACTATTCCTAAACTAACATACTCAGCTTTTATCTTGACAGAGAAGAGAGACAATGAGTGAGTTGTTGTACAACCAATCAGGTTTGTCTAGGTTGGTGGAAGGGAAACAATGGGAGCAAAGGCATGGTGGGAAATATGAGCAGAAATTTTTGGACTTCAGAGATTAGAGCAACCTGATAATAAATGCCTTCTACAACATGATGCCTCATTCACTTTCCAATCTTCTTTTACATGAACAGAATCACAGAACCTCCTTGGAAGTTGGAAATGACCAAAATGGTCATTCAGTCTCCCATCTGTAAAATACCAAACAAGTTGTCACCAAGGCTAATTGAAGATTTCATATAAGGGATAAATCAATTCCAGAGGCAACCTATTCCACCTTTAGACAGCTCTAATCATTAGGAAGCTATTGCTTGCATCAAGACTAAATTTGCCTCTTTGATATTTCTATCATCTTCCCTTTGTGACCATGAAGAAAAAGTTTAATTTGCTATCTATGTAATACCACTTGAATTATTTCAATCAAATGATTCTCATATGGCATGGATTTGAGGCCCTTCACCAATCAAATTTCCCTCCTTTGAATGTTCTGTATCTCATCAATGTCCTTCCTAAGCCATGCTTTCTGGAAGTAAAGGTCAAATGCTCCATAGATGCTCTATTTAGGGAAGAGTAGGCAAGAAACACCACTTCTTTGTTTCTACAAGCTGCATTTCTCTTTGTATAGCCCAAGATAGCATTAGCTTTTTGGGGGTGTTATAAAATATTGTTGACTTACATGGATCATATGGTTCACTAAAGCCCTCAGATCTTTTTATGGACAAACTGTTAGCCATGCCTCCCTCATTGTTCATTTTTAAAGTTGACTTTTAGAACCCAGGTGTAAGACTTGAAATTTCTTCTTTCTACCTCCTTCTACTCTCCCCCAAACAGTCATGGTAGCTGCTTATTCATGGAACTGGGCAATACGGTGCTTAGTCTGAGTCTGACATACATGTAGGCCAGTCTGATCTTGGACCTCAAACCACTGCCTGTCCTTCTGCTTTACATTTCTCTGAGTATGTATGATGAGGCAATTGATTTCAAGATGAAAGTTTCTATCCTCAGCATCATCCTTGGGGGTTCTTGTGTCTTAGAGATAAGTAGCAGGAGGAATTGTTCACTTTATCTACACCCTTCCCCAAGAAGATAAACACTTCCAGGAAAATAAGCCCAAGCCATGCCCCAGATAACCATAAACCTTGGATTTTGAGGGATATTTTTGGAAAATTCAGAGCTGATGTGAAAATGAAATGCCTCTTCGAAAGTCCCACTAAGTGTCTTATGTTTAACATTTTAAGTGTCAACCTTTCAAGAGACTATAATAGAAGTTATTGGTCACTGTGTCATGCTTAAAATCTTTATCATAAAGCCCTTTTGAACCTTTGATATTTGATATTCCTCTGTAGTGGAGAAAATAAATAACTCTCCTATATCTCATAAACCTTGTACATAAGTGCCTTTCTGATTCCTTTTGGGAAAGACTCAAATGTTAGCAAAACTAAATTCAAGGGATTCCCATCAGGTCTCCAGGAGCTACGAAGAGCTATAAAGTTTGAGAACACACCTTGCTCTTTAGAAGTCAAGATCCTCCAGGATTGAGCTGGTCTGTGTGTGAGTTTAGAGCTGAGGCACCCTAGAGAAAAGGACATACTTAGCTAACCAACACCTCAGTCCTGGTTTGTTACTACATTAGATTTAGCCAAATGTTGTATCCCTCTTGAAATTACTTTTTCATAAATTTGCATGTACTTTGAATATGTTTGCCTGTGTCCAACCCCTTCCTCCCCCCCTTCCCCCCCCAAATGAATATAATTTCTTTGATGGAAGTAACTTTAAGGTAGAAGACTGCTTGTGCGGAACCCCCAAACTAGGTACCATAGAGAGGAGGTACAATGAAGGAAAACAGCATTTGAAATACCCAGAAATTAATAGAAAACAAAATCCAAGAAAGAAGCCAATATTAAAATCCACAGCCTTAAATGTCTATACACAATGCCCAAAGTATAGACAACAAACCAGAAAAATAAAAAATCCTCACACAAGGAGGCGAATTTGACCTCACAAGACTCACTGTGACTTGGTGAAATGAAATCCATAACTAGGCTATGCATTTCAAAAGAAATAATAGATAAAGGTGGAGGGTAATGTTATAGCAGCTGAGTAGTACAGTAGATAGAGTGCCAGGCCTGGAGTCAGGAAGACCTGAATTCAAATCTGGACTCAGATGCTTACTGTGTGACCCTGGGCAATTCACTTAATCCTGTTTACCTCAGTTTCCTCATCTGTAAAATGAGTTGGAGCAATAAATAGCAAACCACTTTAGTATCTTTGCCAGAAAAATCCCAAATAAGGTTTGACAAATAGTCAGACAGAACTGAAAACAACTGAACAAAGGAAGAACAAAAAGTAACATTATAAACTTTTGAAGGTATAATGTGAAGAAATTTAGGAGCCAAAGGGGGAAAGGGGAATTAGAATCTGAAAAAGAGAGTTTAAGTTAAGGTCAATGTAGGGAAATACAGAATTTATTTTTGTCATTGGTGTATATTACAAAACACATGGACAGAAATAGAAAATAGGTCAAAAGTTTGGGAAACAACACAAACCTAGTACAAAGGCATGATAAAGAAGTGATGAGAGACTTCAATTGTCCATATATATGCTAGGACTATCTTCTAAAATCAAAGCAACTAATAACTTCCTGACTTATCTCAGTGATTATTTCATCCTTCAAAAGGCAGAGGAACAAAGAAGGAGAAATTTTATTCTGGATCTGATTCTTCATATCATGGTTGTTAGGGTGGGAATAAAGGGAATTTTGGGAAGGGAATGACCATTCCTGTCCAGAGTTTGTGATAGAAAAGAAGAGATCTGTGCATAGTCTTATATGAACTCCTTATTTAAAGAAAATATATTTCAAAATGGTCAGAGGAAGGATAGGCAAGATTTTAACCCAGTGCCTGACTCATGTTAGGCGTTTACTAAGTGTTTATTGAATTAAATTGAATATGAATTAAATTGCTACAGAAGTAGCAAAAAGAATGGGGAGAAACCCACGAAGGAAATTCTGATGACCCAAAGGGAAACATTTTCAATGAGGATGAAAAATGGGACGAATTTGAAGAGTTAGATGTGAGTGCACAGGGAACTCACCGGCCAACTTGGAATTAAGAGGTAATGTATAGAAAATAGAAGCAATGTCGGGCAACAGAGAACAAATATGAAGAAATAGCAGAATTCAGCAATAAAAAGTGTCATCAATGCTGAAGTTCAAATTGAACTGAGATTGGTAAGAGAAACTAAAGATAATAAAAAGATTGCACATGTAGTAATCATCAGTGGTAGGAATTTAAGGCAGATTCTCTGATTACAGAGACCCTGCTTTGTATGCTGTATCACACTTCCTCCTCATTATGGGTGTTTTCAAGAACTTATATCCTTATGTCTAAAAGCTGAAAAGTGTCATATATTTAAGATTCCCTACATGCATGTACCATCTTCTGTCTTCTTACAATAGAAAATAAAATTACTTTTTACTACCGTGAGGCAACATGGTATAGCGGAAACAAGCCGTGGACTCATTGTCAAGAAGAGTAGGATTGAAACATAAGGTTAAAGCTTACTAACTTTGTAACCTTGGGCAAGTCACCTGTACTCTTTAAAAGTTTGTTTTCTCATTTGTAAAGTTAGTTGGTAAACATTTATTAAGCACCTACTATATGTCAAGAATCTATACTGCACATTGGGATGCAAAGAAAGGCAAAAGACAGTCTGCCCTCAAGGACCTCCTAATCTAATGGGGAGACAACATGCAGACAACTACATACAAACAAACTGTACACAGGCTAAATAGGATATAATTAGAAAGCACTAGAATTAAGGGGCCTCAGGAAAGGCTTCCTATAGCAGGTGCAATTTTAGGTGGTACTTGCAGGAGACCTGAGAAGCCAGGAGGCAGAGATGAAAAGGGGGAGCATTCCAGGCATTGGAGGCAAACAGAGAGTATGCCAGGAGTTGAGATATGGGGTATCTTAATTGAGAAACAGCAAAGAGGCCAGTGTCGATGGATTGAAGAGTAGGAGTGTGTGTGTGTGTGTGTGTGTGTGTGTGTGTGTGTGTGTGTGTGT
>NW_020946439.1:0-4439 GCF_900497805.2 Vombatus ursinus | reverse complement strand
GTGTGTGTGTGTGTGTGTGTGTGTGTGTGTGTGTGTGTGTGTGTGTAAGGTATAAGAAGACTAGAAAAGGTGTAAGTGGGGGAGGGTATGCGAAGAAGGGCTTTGAATGCCAGAGTGTTTTTTATTTGATTCTGGAGGTGATAGGGAACCAATGGAGTTTATTGAGTGCTGTGTGTGTACATGTGTGTGACATGACTTACACTTTAGAAAAATCCCTTTGATGGCTCAGTGGGGAGAGACTTGTGGCAAGCTAATTATCACAGTAGTCCAGGCTTGAGGAGAGCAGGGTCTGTATAAAGAGGGTGGAAATATCAGAAGAGAGAAAGGGGGTATATGCAAAAGATATTGCAAACATAAAATCAATAGGCCTTGGGAACAGATTGGATAAGGGGAGTGAGAGAGAAAGAGAAGGCATAGATGATACCTGGGTTGTAAGCCTGGGGGACTGCAAGGATGATGGTACCCTTTGTTGTAACAGGGAGGTTTGGAAGGAGGGATCTTACAGAATCTCAGAAATGCAAAGTTCATCAGAAGTTGTTGAATCTTACCTGTGCCTCAAGAAACGTTCCCTTTACATTAGCCTTGAGAGATGGTCATCCAATATGCACCTCATATCCCCACCCTCTGAGCTGTTGGCAACACACCTTTTGGAGACTGGTCAGGGATCTTTTGGAGTCTGACCCCAGTTCCTTAGGGACCTTGAGACTCCATGTTGGAGAATATTGTTACATAACCCTACAAATGTTACCCTGAATGCTTCTCCAGAATCAATGAGCTGAATTCATACTGTCACAGAGAATTGATAGCAGAACCTTTTTTGAAGACAGCTGTATAGAGGGAGAGAACCTCAAATGCCTGAGAAGGTAATAGAGTCCCTGGGGGTGAAAGAAAAGCCTAGAAGGGGAAGGAAGCTGAGTCACTGCATAAGATCAGTTCTGCTGGTGTAAGGTTTAGCATACTGGATTTATATCCCACCTCCAGCATTTATTAGTTTTGTGACTAAAAGCATATCACTGACTATGACTGATCCTCTGTTTTCTAATCTGTTGAATGGCACCAATAAAATCTGTTATCTACCTCATGGATCTATTGTGTGTCTCAAATTAAGCTGTGTATGGAAAGTGCTTTGTGTAGTTAAGGCCTATATAAATAAAAATCTTATTACTTTTGTCTGTGGCCAATCATACCCAAAGTATGGGTATGACCTTGGTATCTTGGGGACCTGTGAGACAGAAAAGTCACATGATCATTCACACTAGGGTGTTAATTTATTACTTTAATTAATTAATTTAATGTTTTATCACTCCTAGAGCATTATGCTTTGAAAGAGGGTACCTGGAGAGGAAAGTGAATGAACCATTAATAACAGAATAAACTGCCTGTGTTGTGATGAGAAAAGCCCTTCCCAAATGTTAAATTATTAAAGCATATGAGAAATTGGACCTGGTGGTGGAGGTTAGATACTTTGCCCCTAAAATTCCCTGAAGATCTAAACATAGAATCTAAGCTAGAATTCCATTCACCTCAGTCATCCCATGCTTACTAATCTGTTTTCTTAGATATTTGAGCCATTGTGTGCAGTCACCTTCTGCCACTTCAGATAGTGCAACTTTTGCTTGGCCTCATCTGGCCTTTTCTCCAAACCATGCTCCCCCCTTATTAGAACTAATGAACATTTCATTGCAAACTGAGCATCCTAATAAACCCCTATTTTCCGGAATAAACTTTCAGGGAAGAAAACGCCAAATGAAAATACCTGAGAGTCTCAAGTTACTGGCAGCCTTATTAGTGTAGAGGGTGAAGAGACCAGGACCAGATGTATGCTTTTCTGTGGGATGGATTGGGCTTCAAAACAGTGCTGCCATCTGGAGCTACCTAGAGCAGCTTGAGGTTCCCAACATGTTGACCACTGCTGCCCTCTCCTGGCTAAACTCAGGCACTTACAGCTGAAATTTCCTTTCAAAGAGCATTGCATCAGGAACTAGTTATGTTTGTGGTCAGTCCCGCTGCAGTTATGAAGTGCAGCATTCTTTGAAAAAGACAGCACTGAATTTTCTCATGATTAGAGGCTGCTGAGGAAAGTGGGATGGCATAGACACCATGAGTCATGCTTAAGTGAACCGGGCCAGCATTTCTTGGCTGAGGCAAATGTGAAACATTTCCAAGCTCCAAAATCTTTTATACGGTGTTAAGATACACATAGGTTGAAAATATGACATTCATCACCTGCTAGTTATAGACAAGAGGTTGTGTTAATCCTGCCAGGGCTTGAAATCACTCACTATTTTCCAGGATAGGATTAACAGCAATCCAGAAAAATGCACAACTAGCTCGCATAATATGTCTTGTCTAGGTCAGGTCTTCCATATTGTAACTAGAATGAAGGCATGAAGCAAAGAGCAGACAGCATGAGTTGTGCTCCAATTACATGCAGAGAGATTTTATTTGTTAGACTATCAAATAACCCAAGCTACTCGCTAAAACAGAGACCTAACTTTTAACACTAGTGTTTTTTTCAGTTCCATTATATGGCTTCAAGTCATAAAATACTGCAATCTCCAAAGAGTTGAATTTGGTGAACACCCAGAGGGTAATGAAGAAGACATAGTCGGCATAAGTGATCTATCACACATTAGAAATGAAATACAAAATTATCCATGAATTGTGTAAATGATGTCAATGGAGAAATATGTGACAGGAAAAACAAAACAAAATAAAACAAAACAAAACCAAAAAAAATTGGGCAGGTCACATAGCAAGAGGAAGTTTTGGCCTCTGGATAGCCCTCACAGAGTACATGACTGACATGTTCCCATTGGTAGCCACTGGATGTGAGGATATTCTAAAGAAGACCCCCAGAGAATTGGATAAATTCCTTGTGGTAAATTTATGGGAAATGTGAATGGGACTTTCACGGGATGGGCAGTATTGATGAATTGAAGGGAATATCCATATCAATGAACACACAGGCCCCCTGGAGTATTGGAGCAAAGATTCTAATTGATGTCCTTAATGCTTCATCAACAGGGACAAAAGGTTCCTGCACTAGAATCCTTCAGTCATTTCATGGTATTGTCACCTCAGTTCTTCAGTTACCTCCTGAGGCCAGTAGGTCTGTCAGAAGCCAAATTTCCAGTGCCTGAATTGAGCCTGGGGCTATGTCTCTAAATATAGCCTGGAGAAATGAAAATGTGAAGATACTGGGAATGCTTTGTTTCCTTTCATTTCTGCAAAATGAGAATTGAAAAGAAAAAGTGGTATATTGTCCTAAAGTGATATCTACTCTGTCCTGGAGAAGTGGGAGAGCATAGGTTGGAAGAAACTTTGGTGTTTGTTGTATTAAAGGGTATAGGAGGGGATGAAAACAATGAAGAAATGAAGCACACAAAATTCTATATCTGAGGGGAAATGAGAGAGTTCATTATGGAAAGTAGAGCCAAGAGGCAAAAAAAAAAAACAAAAAAAACTTAATGGTAAATTGGTTGGGTGAAACTATATGATGTGATGACATTTTTGTAAGATAAGAACTCACTAAAGGTTTCTGACGTTAACTTTTGACTTATGGGTAGAATGGACCATGAGACTACCTGATTTGGGTTGGGGCTATTTTTTTTTATTTTGTATTTTTTTTTTAGTTAGGAAAGTGCAGTCTCATAATTCCACTGTATTTCTGGAACTGACATTTTTCTATTAATGTTTTGCCTTCAGGGTTCACAATTGAGACTCACCAGAAATGCATGTCTTTTGTAGCCAATTTTCAAATTGTCTAAATGAAGAAAATAGCACAAAATCAGGGAAGATATCTTTTTTATGTATAGTTTATGGTTACAAATATGATTGCACATGATCCTAAAAATAACCTTGTGAAGGTAGCAAGGGTGGAGTAGAGATTTGTTTTTCCCAAGGCTGAGTTTTAGAGATTTTGGTATGTATATGTATATATGTATGTATGCATGTATGTATGTGTATGTATGTATGTATGCATATATGTATGTATATATGTATGTATATGCATACGCACATGTATGTATATGCATACATGTGTATGTGTATATGTACATATCTATATATGTGCATGTATATATGTATATGTGTGTATAATATGTATATGTATGTGTATACATATGTGTGTATATGTGTGCATGTATGTATGTATATATACACACATGCATATGCACACATACATATACGCATATATACATACATATATGTACATGCACACACGCACACATTCATGCACATAAGCATAAATATACATATACACATACACATATATACATGCACATATGTACATATACACATATACGCATATATACATGCATGTATGTATACACATACATATATACATGCATATATACACATGCATGCATATATGCACGCATATGTATATACATACATACATACATATACACACACATATGTGTATATATGTATATATA
>NW_020946438.1:0-4435 GCF_900497805.2 Vombatus ursinus | reverse complement strand
GTGTGTGTGTGTGTGTGTGTGTGTGTGTGTGTGTGTGTGTGTGTGTAAGGTATAAGAAGACTAGAAAAGGTGTAAGTGGGGGAGGGTATGCGAAGAAGGGCTTTGAATGCCAGAGTGTTTTTTATTTGATTCTGGAGGTGATAGGGAACCAATGGAGTTTATTGAGTGCTGTGTGTGTACATGTGTGTGACATGACTTACACTTTAGAAAAATCCCTTTGATGGCTCAGTGGGGAGAGACTTGTGGCAAGCTAATTATCACAGTAGTCCAGGCTTGAGGAGAGCAGGGTCTGTATAAAGAGGGTGGAAATATCAGAAGAGAGAAAGGGGGTATATGCAAAAGATATTGCAAACATAAAATCAATAGGCCTTGGGAACAGATTGGATAAGGGGAGTGAGAGAGAAAGAGAAGGCATAGATGATACCTGGGTTGTAAGCCTGGGGGACTGCAAGGATGATGGTACCCTTTGTTGTAACAGGGAGGTTTGGAAGGAGGGATCTTACAGAATCTCAGAAATGCAAAGTTCATCAGAAGTTGTTGAATCTTACCTGTGCCTCAAGAAACGTTCCCTTTACATTAGCCTTGAGAGATGGTCATCCAATATGCACCTCATATCCCCACCCTCTGAGCTGTTGGCAACACACCTTTTGGAGACTGGTCAGGGATCTTTTGGAGTCTGACCCCAGTTCCTTAGGGACCTTGAGACTCCATGTTGGAGAATATTGTTACATAACCCTACAAATGTTACCCTGAATGCTTCTCCAGAATCAATGAGCTGAATTCATACTGTCACAGAGAATTGATAGCAGAACCTTTTTTGAAGACAGCTGTATAGAGGGAGAGAACCTCAAATGCCTGAGAAGGTAATAGAGTCCCTGGGGGTGAAAGAAAAGCCTAGAAGGGGAAGGAAGCTGAGTCACTGCATAAGATCAGTTCTGCTGGTGTAAGGTTTAGCATACTGGATTTATATCCCACCTCCAGCATTTATTAGTTTTGTGACTAAAAGCATATCACTGACTATGACTGATCCTCTGTTTTCTAATCTGTTGAATGGCACCAATAAAATCTGTTATCTACCTCATGGATCTATTGTGTGTCTCAAATTAAGCTGTGTATGGAAAGTGCTTTGTGTAGTTAAGGCCTATATAAATAAAAATCTTATTACTTTTGTCTGTGGCCAATCATACCCAAAGTATGGGTATGACCTTGGTATCTTGGGGACCTGTGAGACAGAAAAGTCACATGATCATTCACACTAGGGTGTTAATTTATTACTTTAATTAATTAATTTAATGTTTTATCACTCCTAGAGCATTATGCTTTGAAAGAGGGTACCTGGAGAGGAAAGTGAATGAACCATTAATAACAGAATAAACTGCCTGTGTTGTGATGAGAAAAGCCCTTCCCAAATGTTAAATTATTAAAGCATATGAGAAATTGGACCTGGTGGTGGAGGTTAGATACTTTGCCCCTAAAATTCCCTGAAGATCTAAACATAGAATCTAAGCTAGAATTCCATTCACCTCAGTCATCCCATGCTTACTAATCTGTTTTCTTAGATATTTGAGCCATTGTGTGCAGTCACCTTCTGCCACTTCAGATAGTGCAACTTTTGCTTGGCCTCATCTGGCCTTTTCTCCAAACCATGCTCCCCCCTTATTAGAACTAATGAACATTTCATTGCAAACTGAGCATCCTAATAAACCCCTATTTTCCGGAATAAACTTTCAGGGAAGAAAACGCCAAATGAAAATACCTGAGAGTCTCAAGTTACTGGCAGCCTTATTAGTGTAGAGGGTGAAGAGACCAGGACCAGATGTATGCTTTTCTGTGGGATGGATTGGGCTTCAAAACAGTGCTGCCATCTGGAGCTACCTAGAGCAGCTTGAGGTTCCCAACATGTTGACCACTGCTGCCCTCTCCTGGCTAAACTCAGGCACTTACAGCTGAAATTTCCTTTCAAAGAGCATTGCATCAGGAACTAGTTATGTTTGTGGTCAGTCCCGCTGCAGTTATGAAGTGCAGCATTCTTTGAAAAAGACAGCACTGAATTTTCTCATGATTAGAGGCTGCTGAGGAAAGTGGGATGGCATAGACACCATGAGTCATGCTTAAGTGAACCGGGCCAGCATTTCTTGGCTGAGGCAAATGTGAAACATTTCCAAGCTCCAAAATCTTTTATACGGTGTTAAGATACACATAGGTTGAAAATATGACATTCATCACCTGCTAGTTATAGACAAGAGGTTGTGTTAATCCTGCCAGGGCTTGAAATCACTCACTATTTTCCAGGATAGGATTAACAGCAATCCAGAAAAATGCACAACTAGCTCGCATAATATGTCTTGTCTAGGTCAGGTCTTCCATATTGTAACTAGAATGAAGGCATGAAGCAAAGAGCAGACAGCATGAGTTGTGCTCCAATTACATGCAGAGAGATTTTATTTGTTAGACTATCAAATAACCCAAGCTACTCGCTAAAACAGAGACCTAACTTTTAACACTAGTGTTTTTTTCAGTTCCATTATATGGCTTCAAGTCATAAAATACTGCAATCTCCAAAGAGTTGAATTTGGTGAACACCCAGAGGGTAATGAAGAAGACATAGTCGGCATAAGTGATCTATCACACATTAGAAATGAAATACAAAATTATCCATGAATTGTGTAAATGATGTCAATGGAGAAATATGTGACAGGAAAAACAAAACAAAATAAAACAAAACAAAACCAAAAAAAATTGGGCAGGTCACATAGCAAGAGGAAGTTTTGGCCTCTGGATAGCCCTCACAGAGTACATGACTGACATGTTCCCATTGGTAGCCACTGGATGTGAGGATATTCTAAAGAAGACCCCCAGAGAATTGGATAAATTCCTTGTGGTAAATTTATGGGAAATGTGAATGGGACTTTCACGGGATGGGCAGTATTGATGAATTGAAGGGAATATCCATATCAATGAACACACAGGCCCCCTGGAGTATTGGAGCAAAGATTCTAATTGATGTCCTTAATGCTTCATCAACAGGGACAAAAGGTTCCTGCACTAGAATCCTTCAGTCATTTCATGGTATTGTCACCTCAGTTCTTCAGTTACCTCCTGAGGCCAGTAGGTCTGTCAGAAGCCAAATTTCCAGTGCCTGAATTGAGCCTGGGGCTATGTCTCTAAATATAGCCTGGAGAAATGAAAATGTGAAGATACTGGGAATGCTTTGTTTCCTTTCATTTCTGCAAAATGAGAATTGAAAAGAAAAAGTGGTATATTGTCCTAAAGTGATATCTACTCTGTCCTGGAGAAGTGGGAGAGCATAGGTTGGAAGAAACTTTGGTGTTTGTTGTATTAAAGGGTATAGGAGGGGATGAAAACAATGAAGAAATGAAGCACACAAAATTCTATATCTGAGGGGAAATGAGAGAGTTCATTATGGAAAGTAGAGCCAAGAGGCAAAAAAAAAAAACAAAAAAAACTTAATGGTAAATTGGTTGGGTGAAACTATATGATGTGATGACATTTTTGTAAGATAAGAACTCACTAAAGGTTTCTGACGTTAACTTTTGACTTATGGGTAGAATGGACCATGAGACTACCTGATTTGGGTTGGGGCTATTTTTTTTTATTTTGTATTTTTTTTTTAGTTAGGAAAGTGCAGTCTCATAATTCCACTGTATTTCTGGAACTGACATTTTTCTATTAATGTTTTGCCTTCAGGGTTCACAATTGAGACTCACCAGAAATGCATGTCTTTTGTAGCCAATTTTCAAATTGTCTAAATGAAGAAAATAGCACAAAATCAGGGAAGATATCTTTTTTATGTATAGTTTATGGTTACAAATATGATTGCACATGATCCTAAAAATAACCTTGTGAAGGTAGCAAGGGTGGAGTAGAGATTTGTTTTTCCCAAGGCTGAGTTTTAGAGATTTTGGTATGTATATGTATATATGTATGTATGCATGTATGTATGTGTATGTATGTATGTATGCATATATGTATGTATATATGTATGTATATGCATACGCACATGTATGTATATGTATACATGTGTATGTGTATATGTACATATCTATATATGTGCATGTATATATGTATATGTGTGTATAATATGTATATGTATGTGTATACATATGTGTGTATATGTGTGCATGTATGTATGTATATATACACACATGCATATGCACACATACATATACGCATATATACATACATATATGTACATGCACACACGCACACATTCATGCACATAAGCATAAATATACATATACACATACACATATATACATGCACATATGTACATATACACATATACGCATATATACATGCATGTATGTATACACATACATATATACATGCATATATACACATGCATGCATATATGCACGCATATGTATATACATACATACATATACACACACATATGTGTATATATGTATATATA
>NW_020946437.1:0-1083 GCF_900497805.2 Vombatus ursinus | reverse complement strand
GAAGATGCTACCTGCCTCTTGATGGAGGGGTGATGGACTCCAGGTGTATGCAGTATCTACTCAGCATAGTAACAATGAAAGCAATAAACGATATATACTCAAACATCTTCTGAGTACATGTGGGCCCCCAGTCTCTCTCAGAACCCAGAAATTCCCAGTCATAAAGTTGCTCTAAACTAAGAAGTTTTAGGAATTGCACAATTCGAATTTGTTTTCTTCCTCACAACTGCTCTCCCTGTGAACAAAAAAATGAGGATCTCTATTACTCCCAAAGAGATCAAAGAAAGAGGAAAAGGACATACACACACATATATACATATATACACACATATATATATGCACATATATATACACATATATATGCATACATACATACACAAATATTTATGTCAGCTCTTTTTTTATAGCAAAAAATGTAAAATAAGGGGGGTATCCATCAATTGGGGAACGAGTGAATAAATTATGGTATATGAATGTAATAGGATATGATTGCACCGGAACAAATGACGAAAGAGACAGTTTCAGAGAAACCTAGGAAGACTGGCATGAATTAATATATAGTGAAGTGAAGGTGGCACAGTGGATAGAGCACCAGGCCTGGAGTCAGGAAGACTCAAAATCATGAGTTTAAATCTGGCCTCAGACACTTACTAGCTGTGTGACCCATGACAAGTCACTTAACTCTGTATGCCTCAGTTTCCTCATCTGTAAAATGAACTGGAGAAGGAAATGGCAAGTCACTCCAATATCTTTGCCAAGAAAACCCCAAATGGGGTTACAAGGACTTGGATGTGACCAAAATGACTGAAGAACAGCAACAATAACAACACAAATTTAAACAGATCCAGGAGAACAAATTAAACAATAAAAATAACATTGTAAAGACAAACGGTATTGAAAGACTTAAGAATGCTGATCAATATAATGACCAGTCATGATTTAGGAGGTAGCCTGGAGATTGGATAAGATGACCTCTAAAGTTCCTTCTCGTTCTAAGTTATGATCTTATAATTGATGATTCCAGAGGACTGATGATGAAGATGCTACCTGCCTCTTGATGGAGGGGTGATGGACTCCAGGTGT
>NW_020946436.1:0-1530 GCF_900497805.2 Vombatus ursinus | reverse complement strand
GCAAGTCACTTAATCCCGATTGCCTCACCAAAAAAAAAAAAAAAAAAAGAAAGAAAAAGAAGTCTGATACTTGTACCTGATGTGTTCAAAGGAAAGTATTACAAACTTGTGCTGTGTCTAAATATTCAGGGAGAATCTTCGGAGCTTGTGTATATAAACTTGTTAACCTCTAGATGGAGATAGAAAAACATAAACAGTATCTTAGTGATAACTGACCATTCTACCTAGAAATCTTGATGATAGAGTTCTGCTAAGAAATACTGGTGTCTGGAGAGCGTACAGGGTAGCAAATGGATAAAAAGCCTCCCCATAATTGAAACACTGGATGACTTAGCAGAAAGGAGTTGACAACCTGCAAAAACAATACTTTGTGAACACCTATTTTCTATTGGAGAGATAGTTGGACTTCCAGATAAGCAGGAAGAAAGGCCTGTAAGAGGGTCAGCCAAGTGGACTCAGAGTCCAATGGGTCACCAGTTGCAGAGAGACTGCCTGAGCTTGATAAAGTCTCAAAAGACAATGACTCAGATAAGGAAGAAACTGAGCTTTTGTACCCTCCCAGAGTTTGAGGAAGTCAAAGGAGTAGTTCCAACCCAAGCTCTCTGTTTACATGGAATGGAGGGGAAAAAGGCTAAACCCAGGGGCAGCTCCTTTTCAGACTAAGACTCCAACTGTGCCATTGGCAGCTGCTTTTCAAATTAATTCTCCAACCGCAGAGGGCAGAGCGTAATCACAGAGGCTGGAGATAGTAATAGTTGGCCTGAGCCTTCTGTGAGTTGAAAGGTCATGACACATATGTGCCAGATCTATTAGACCAGTGCACATCCGTTCAGATAAATGAAAGATATGATTCCCCATGTAGCCAAAGGATAACTAGTGTTGGAATGCATGTAATTTTTGTTTTGTATGTAACTACCATTATGTGGTATGGCCTATGTGTTTGCCGTGCAATACGCTTTTCTTGATGTTACGCTTCCTTGTTATTTATGCTAGAATACATTGCACTCTTGATACATGTACATGTAGTATATTTCTGTATGTGACCTCTGTATTTCATTAGGTGAAATTCTTTTTTTATTCATACGATCATGGATTTGGAGCTGGAAAACACCTCAGGGGCTGCATAGACCAACCCTCTTATTTTACAAATAAGTCCCAAGGATGCCCAGCATATGCATTGCATGAGACTGGGGTCTTTGTCTAATCTAGGTACTCTTGTAATACGTGCTATTAATTATATGCTATATACTAGGTCTATTGCATGCACTGTTAACTGAATGTAATTCTAATGTGAATGACTACTGTAAGTGCTTTGTGCTATGTAGTTGGAATCACCTATGACTACATCATAGGCTATAGTCATGTTATGATGTGTGTTCATAGATGTTCAAATGTAACCCATGTAATTTTCCAGGACAGAGAATTCATTACTTGGAGGAAAATGTGGAGAAACTGAAGTTTTTGCTAAACAAACTATAGCACCAATAATAATAATAATAATAATAATAATAATAATAATAATAATAATAA
>NW_020946435.1:0-1529 GCF_900497805.2 Vombatus ursinus | reverse complement strand
GCAAGTCACTTAATCCCGATTGCCTCACCAAAAAAAAAAAAAAAAAAGAAAGAAAAAGAAGTCTGATACTTGTACCTGATGTGTTCAAAGGAAAGTATTACAAACTTGTGCTGTGTCTAAATATTCAGGGAGAATCTTCGGAGCTTGTGTATATAAACTTGTTAACCTCTAGATGGAGATAGAAAAACATAAACAGTATCTTAGTGATAACTGACCATTCTACCTAGAAATCTTGATGATAGAGTTCTGCTAAGAAATACTGGTGTCTGGAGAGCGTACAGGGTAGCAAATGGATAAAAAGCCTCCCCATAATTGAAACACTGGATGACTTAGCAGAAAGGAGTTGACAACCTGCAAAAACAATACTTTGTGAACACCTATTTTCTATTGGAGAGATAGTTGGACTTCCAGATAAGCAGGAAGAAAGGCCTGTAAGAGGGTCAGCCAAGTGGACTCAGAGTCCAATGGGTCACCAGTTGCAGAGAGACTGCCTGAGCTTGATAAAGTCTCAAAAGACAATGACTCAGATAAGGAAGAAACTGAGCTTTTGTACCCTCCCAGAGTTTGAGGAAGTCAAAGGAGTAGTTCCAACCCAAGCTCTCTGTTTACATGGAATGGAGGGGAAAAAGGCTAAACCCAGGGGCAGCTCCTTTTCAGACTAAGACTCCAACTGTGCCATTGGCAGCTGCTTTTCAAATTAATTCTCCAACCGCAGAGGGCAGAGCGTAATCACAGAGGCTGGAGATAGTAATAGTTGGCCTGAGCCTTCTGTGAGTTGAAAGGTCATGACACATATGTGCCAGATCTATTAGACCAGTGCACATCCGTTCAGATAAATGAAAGATATGATTCCCCATGTAGCCAAAGGATAACTAGTGTTGGAATGCATGTAATTTTTGTTTTGTATGTAACTACCATTATGTGGTATGGCCTATGTGTTTGCCGTGCAATACGCTTTTCTTGATGTTACGCTTCCTTGTTATTTATGCTAGAATACATTGCACTCTTGATACATGTACATGTAGTATATTTCTGTATGTGACCTCTGTATTTCATTAGGTGAAATTCTTTTTTTATTCATACGATCATGGATTTGGAGCTGGAAAACACCTCAGGGGCTGCATAGACCAACCCTCTTATTTTACAAATAAGTCCCAAGGATGCCCAGCATATGCATTGCATGAGACTGGGGTCTTTGTCTAATCTAGGTACTCTTGTAATACGTGCTATTAATTATATGCTATATACTAGGTCTATTGCATGCACTGTTAACTGAATGTAATTCTAATGTGAATGACTACTGTAAGTGCTTTGTGCTATGTAGTTGGAATCACCTATGACTACATCATAGGCTATAGTCATGTTATGATGTGTGTTCATAGATGTTCAAATGTAACCCATGTAATTTTCCAGGACAGAGAATTCATTACTTGGAGGAAAATGTGGAGAAACTGAAGTTTTTGCTAAACAAACTATAGCACCAATAATAATAATAATAATAATAATAATAATAATAATAATAATAATAA
>NW_020946434.1:0-5742 GCF_900497805.2 Vombatus ursinus | reverse complement strand
ATAATAATAATAATAATAATAATAATAATAATAATAATAATAATAATCGTAATAATAGCTAACATTTATGTAGTGTTTACTATGTTCCAGGCACTGTCCTAAGTGCTAGGGATACAAAAATAGGCAAAAGACAGTCCCTGCCTTCAAGGAGCTTACAATCTAAGGAGACTGAAAAGTAGTCAAACAGATAGGAGAAAACCCAAAAGAGAGCAGTTTCATTTAAAACTAGAGAGGAAGTGAGGGAGAGTGGGGAGTCAACGGTGTAAAATACACAGAGAAATCAAGAAGGATGAGGGTGCCTTCTTTGTTTAACTTTTGTTCCCATTCAGATTCAGTTTTATGATAGATGAAAGGATCTTGTAAATTGCTAACCAAAAAAAGAGTTATCTGGGATAACAAACTTCAATTTAACCCAAGACAAAAAGAGTCAAAAGGAAAGGCTTATTCTTAGCCTGGGACATTCTCCCTGGCTTTTCTTGGGAAACACGTTAGCTAGGGATGGTGGCTTATAACCTTTAGCTGTTGGGCGGGAACACAAGAAAGGCTTTTTAGTCACTGTATCCTAGCAAACAAAAGTTGAGACAGAGCAAGTAGGGGCAGCTAGGTGGTGCAGTGGATAGAGCACAGGCCCTGAAGTCAGGAGGACCTGAGTTCAAATCCTGCCTCAGATCAAACACTTGACACTATCTGTGTGACCCTGGGCAAGTCATTAACCCCAATTGCCTTTAAAAAAAAAAAAAAAGAGAGCAAGTAGCCTAGAAGAGATGAGTTTAGATGGCAAGAGCAGAGAGAATCTCCGCAACCGCTTACCCAGTGAAAACATCCAATACCCAGCAGAGATGACAGGCTCAGGGACAGTAGGGATACTCAGTAAGAGATACTCAGTAAAGAGCAGCAGAGAACAGCATGGTGATAATCACCAGAGGCATGAAAAGGGGAACCTTAGGGAGCTATGCACATATTAATACGTATATACACACATATACATATTTGTGTCTATGTGTGTATATATGTACTATATATATAGTTCTAAGTCCAAATAAATAATATAGAGCTTTTTATGTAAATAACTATACTAATAAGAAATGACATTCATAATGAGTTACATTTACTGCCAAAATAACCTACCAATTCAATTTCAAAAATCAACCAATCAATTAATCAAAAATAATTTATTAAATACTTATTCTGTACCCAGCACTGTACTAAACTGTAAAAGAAAGCAACCAATTTTATATTAAAAAAAAAGTCCAGGAAAATAGTTATTTCCCATTGTGTGTAGACATAGTTTAGACAGTCACAGAGATGACTTTTTAGCCAGCGTATGATTGTGGAAATGGCCTTGGACAGAAGATCTAGCTTGTCAGCAGAGGGCAGGTCACTTAACCTCACTGAATAAAGTACTTTTAAAATCTTAATGAGTCCTATAAAGGTGAGTAGGCAATACTCTAGATGTGCTTTCTTTCAGTTTCCTTTTCCAAAATGAATTCAAATTGACTGGGCTAATTCAATGGCATACTTAGACTCCCCAGCCTCTTCACCCCTCCCACCCCCCCTCCCAAATTGAGTAACTTTAAAAAAAAGGCGTGATAAGAACTGAAGTCGAAATGGTGTGGGGTTTTTTCTTCTGATATAAAACAATTAGATGAAAACTGAAAAAGTCAATTATCTGGATATTTTAAAACATTCAGATATGTCAACATGTTCACAAAACATCTGGATTCTTAATGAACCTTTTCCACATTTGTACATGTCGAGGCACAAAGTAGAAATAACCTAAATTCTCTGCAAATTGACCTGAAGTCCTAGTATTGCATAGACACAGCCTACGTGAAATGTTTTGGGTCAGAAGTGTTTTGAGGTTTTGCTTGTGCTGACTAGTAACTCCTTTGGTGTTACACAATGAGTCAGCAACACAGGGGAGACAGAGAAATGAGTCTTAGGAGCCCTAAATCTCCTCCACCAAAACCCCTCTCATTTATTTGTTAGGTCTTCTTTCTTAACTCTTAGATTAAAGGGGACCTAAGTTTTATTAATCATGAGAGCAGGTGGGAGGAAGGATGTAAAATTTCATTTTATTCACAGCTTTGCCCAGAGGAATGGAGCTCAAATAGGGGCAATGTGTTGCTCTTGATTAGGATTAAGAAAATTCTCCTTGGCTGACAACCTTTGCCAACAGGTTGCTATGACTGCTTTTAACTTTTTACATTAATATATGCAAAATCTCATTTTAAAAATTGTTATATTTTCATGGAGATGTTCTTTGTGTCTTTTGCTTTTTCCCTTTGGGAAAAGCCTGCCCAGCGCAGACAAATGGCCAGGTGTGGGCCCCAGAATCCACTTCCGTCTGCTTTCAGTAGTAATTGTTTTCAGTGAAGAGAGGCAGCATGATGTAGTAGATAAAGAAGGAGCCAGGAAAACCTGAGTTTGAATCCTACTTGTGACATATACTGGCTGTGTGATCTTGGACTAGTCACTGGGCCTCTCGGTGTCCTAAGCAATTCCCTAAGACTCTAAGTTGCAGAAGAGGTGCAGACCTGAATTTATAGATGAGTTTCATCATCCAGGAGTTTCCTAGACCAATGAACTCACAAATTAAGTTCTTATCTCTATTCCTATTTTGTGGGACATAGCTTCCTCCCTAAGTCACCTTTTTTGCATCTTTCCTTCTTTATTTCCTTCTTTCTTTTCTCCTTCTTTCCTTACACTTCTCTTTCTTTGTTCCTTCCTCCTTTTCTGTCTTTGATCTTTCCTTTATTTTCTCTCTTTTTCTTCCTTCCTTCCTTTCTTCTTTCCTTCCTTCTTTTTCTTTCCTTCCTTCTTTTTCTTTCCTTCCTTTTCTCTTTCCCTCTCTTTTTGTTCCTTTCTTTCTTAGTCTCTTCCTTCTTTTTATTGTTCCTTATTTTTCTTCCTTCCTTCCTTCTTTCCTTCCTCCCTTCTTTTTTTCTTCCTTTCCTTCTTTTCCTCCCTCTTTTGTTCCTTGAAAACACAATTGATAAAAACCTGAAAAGACTTACATGGACTGATGCAAAATGAAGTGAGCAGAACCAGGAGAACACTGTACACTGTAACAGCAACATTGTGCCATGATCTACTTATGATCAACTATGATTGGCTTAGCTCTTCTCAGCAATACAATGATCCAAGACAATTCCAAAGGCCTCATGATGAAAAATGCCATCCACATCCAGAGAAAGAATTGATGAAGTCTGAATGCAGATTGAAGCATACTATTTACACTTTATTTTTTTCATGTTTTTTTCTTTTGGTCCATTTCTTCTTTCACAAATGACTAATATGGAAATATGCTTTACATGACTGCACATATATAACCTATATCAAATTGCTTGCTGTCTTGGGGGGGGGAAGGAGAAAAATTGGAACTCAAAATTTTAAAAAGTGAATGCTAAAAATTATCTTTGCATGTAATTGGAAAAAATAAAATACTATTTAAAAAAGAACACTCCAAAAAAAAAGAAAAAACAACTGATAAAATTTCAGCAAGAGCCAAATTCTCTTTCCATGCCAAATTTTAATATTTACAATTATTTCTTGAGGATGGTGTAGTATAGGCCAGGACCCAGCTAAACTCTCCCAACATTCTCCTCCATGCAACTTTAAAATAATGCCCCCAAATCAAATTTTGGAGCAACAGAGTCAACAAAAGGTCAGAGTAAGACATTTTTCCAGCTTAAGACAACTTAGGAGGTCTACAGGAGAGGTCTGTGACACCCTCCAGGGTGGGTGTTGGCTGGGAGCATAGCAGCAGCACCAAAGGTAAGCCTTGGAGAAAAGTGACAACAGCAGCTTTGGAGGTCCTCAGCCCACAGACAGTAAGGGGTCAGACAATTGGTCAAAAAGAGATTATAGGGAATCCTTTGCTGTCACTGGGTGCAGGTACTGCTGATTGACAACTCTGTTGCCCATAAGCAGTTCTGGGTGGCAGTTCCAGGATGAAGAGGAGTACTTGTGATCAGTCACAAGGGAGCAGGAGATTTGGTCACAGTTCCAGGGCCAAGAGGAGTGCTGGTGCTTACAGATGCAGGAAAGTATGGGCTCTTCCTGGGTAAAGATCACAGCAAAGACAAGGAGAGCAGTGACCATACACCAACTTGGATCACACCTTCTTGAAAGCACTGAAAAATTGCAGACCTGCCCCCCACCCAAAAAAAGAAACTAGCTCTGAAAACAGCAACATGAAAAGGCCTGAGTTTTAGGACAGTACCTCTCCACCCTAGGTAAGCAGAGCCCAACTTTAACATAAAGTTTAAAGTGAAGAAATAGGCCGGGAAAATGAGCAAACAACAACAACAACAAAAGAACTTGACCATAAAAAGCTACTACAGTGGCAGGGAATACCAAGAAATAAACTTAGAAGACGATAACAATATGCCATAACCAAAGTCTCAAAGAAAAACCATTGACTAGACCCAAGGTCAGCAAGAATTCCTGGAAGAGTTAAAGAGATAAAAATGGTAAAAGAAAAATTGAGAAAAGAGATGACAGTGATGCAAAAAAATTATGAAAAGAGGATTGATAGCTTGGTAAAAGAGCCACAAAAAAATCACTGTAATAAAAGAACTTCTTTAAAAGCAGAATAGGCCAAATACAAAAAGAGGTACAAAAACTCACTGAAGAAAATAATTCTTTAAAAATTAGAATTGAACAAATGGAAACTAATGACTCCATGAGACTTCAAGACACAATAAAACAAAGTCAAAAGAACGAAAAAAAGAAGAAAATGTGAAATACGTTATTGGAAAAGCAACTGACCTGGAAAACAAATGAAGGAGAGATAATTTAAGAATAATTGGACCACCTGAAAGTCATAATCAAAAAAAGAATCTAGATATCATATTACAAGAAATTCTAAAGGAAAACTGCCTTGATATCTTAGATCCAGAGGGTAAAATGGCAATTGAAAGAATCCACCAATCATCTTCTGAGAGAGACCCCAAAATAAAAACTCTTAAGAATACTATAGCCAAATTCCAGAGCTCCCAATCAATGTGAAAATATTGTAAACAATTCAAATATCATGGAGCCATAGTCAGGAAAATCCAAGATTTAGCAGCTTTTATGTTGAAGGACGGGAGGGCTTAGAATAAGATATTCTGAAAGGCAAAGGAGCTAGGATTATAATCAAGAATAATCTATCCAGCAAATCTGAGTATAATCCTTCAGAGAAAAAAATAGGTATTTTAATGAAATAGAGGATTTCCAAGCATTCATGATGAAAAGATCAGATCTGAATAGAAAATCTGACATTCAAATACAAGTCTCAAGAGAAGCATGAAAAGTACATATGAAAGAGTAGTCATGAGGGACTCAATAAAGTTAAACTTCGCATTCCTATATGGGAGGGTGATACATATAATTCCTAAGAACTTTATCATTATTAGGGCAGCTAGAAAGAGTCTACATAGACAGAGGGCATGGGAGTGAGTTGATTATGTTGGAATTATCTCCAAAAAAAAAAAAACAACCCTGTAGGGGTGAGAAAGGGGGATGCACTAGGAGAGGGGGAAGGGACAGGTAGAATAAGGAACATTTTCTCATATAAAAGAGGCTTACAAGAAAGAACATTTATAGTGGAGGAGAAATTGGGGTGGACAATATTTGAACCTCATTCTCATTGGAATTAGTTCAAAGAGGGAAGATATACACACCTACATGTACATATGTAGATAGATACATACATACATACATACACACAGTTGGGTATAGAAATCTATCTTTCCC
>NW_020946433.1:0-5743 GCF_900497805.2 Vombatus ursinus | reverse complement strand
ATAATAATAATAATAATAATAATAATAATAATAATAATAATAATAATCGTAATAATAGCTAACATTTATGTAGTGTTTACTATGTTCCAGGCACTGTCCTAAGTGCTAGGGATACAAAAATAGGCAAAAGACAGTCCCTGCCTTCAAGGAGCTTACAATCTAAGGAGACTGAAAAGTAGTCAAACAGATAGGAGAAAACCCAAAAGAGAGCAGTTTCATTTAAAACTAGAGAGGAAGTGAGGGAGAGTGGGGAGTCAACGGTGTAAAATACACAGAGAAATCAAGAAGGATGAGGGTGCCTTCTTTGTTTAACTTTTGTTCCCATTCAGATTCAGTTTTATGATAGATGAAAGGATCTTGTAAATTGCTAACCAAAAAAAGAGTTATCTGGGATAACAAACTTCAATTTAACCCAAGACAAAAAGAGTCAAAAGGAAAGGCTTATTCTTAGCCTGGGACATTCTCCCTGGCTTTTCTTGGGAAACACGTTAGCTAGGGATGGTGGCTTATAACCTTTAGCTGTTGGGCGGGAACACAAGAAAGGCTTTTTAGTCACTGTATCCTAGCAAACAAAAGTTGAGACAGAGCAAGTAGGGGCAGCTAGGTGGTGCAGTGGATAGAGCACAGGCCCTGAAGTCAGGAGGACCTGAGTTCAAATCCTGCCTCAGATCAAACACTTGACACTATCTGTGTGACCCTGGGCAAGTCATTAACCCCAATTGCCTTTAAAAAAAAAAAAAAAGAGAGCAAGTAGCCTAGAAGAGATGAGTTTAGATGGCAAGAGCAGAGAGAATCTCCGCAACCGCTTACCCAGTGAAAACATCCAATACCCAGCAGAGATGACAGGCTCAGGGACAGTAGGGATACTCAGTAAGAGATACTCAGTAAAGAGCAGCAGAGAACAGCATGGTGATAATCACCAGAGGCATGAAAAGGGGAACCTTAGGGAGCTATGCACATATTAATACGTATATACACACATATACATATTTGTGTCTATGTGTGTATATATGTACTATATATATAGTTCTAAGTCCAAATAAATAATATAGAGCTTTTTATGTAAATAACTATACTAATAAGAAATGACATTCATAATGAGTTACATTTACTGCCAAAATAACCTACCAATTCAATTTCAAAAATCAACCAATCAATTAATCAAAAATAATTTATTAAATACTTATTCTGTACCCAGCACTGTACTAAACTGTAAAAGAAAGCAACCAATTTTATATTAAAAAAAAAGTCCAGGAAAATAGTTATTTCCCATTGTGTGTAGACATAGTTTAGACAGTCACAGAGATGACTTTTTAGCCAGCGTATGATTGTGGAAATGGCCTTGGACAGAAGATCTAGCTTGTCAGCAGAGGGCAGGTCACTTAACCTCACTGAATAAAGTACTTTTAAAATCTTAATGAGTCCTATAAAGGTGAGTAGGCAATACTCTAGATGTGCTTTCTTTCAGTTTCCTTTTCCAAAATGAATTCAAATTGACTGGGCTAATTCAATGGCATACTTAGACTCCCCAGCCTCTTCACCCCTCCCACCCCCCATCCCAAATTGAGTAACTTTAAAAAAAAGGCGTGATAAGAACTGAAGTCGAAATGGTGTGGGGTTTTTTCTTCTGATATAAAACAATTAGATGAAAACTGAAAAAGTCAATTATCTGGATATTTTAAAACATTCAGATATGTCAACATGTTCACAAAACATCTGGATTCTTAATGAACCTTTTCCACATTTGTACATGTCGAGGCACAAAGTAGAAATAACCTAAATTCTCTGCAAATTGACCTGAAGTCCTAGTATTGCATAGACACAGCCTACGTGAAATGTTTTGGGTCAGAAGTGTTTTGAGGTTTTGCTTGTGCTGACTAGTAACTCCTTTGGTGTTACACAATGAGTCAGCAACACAGGGGAGACAGAGAAATGAGTCTTAGGAGCCCTAAATCTCCTCCACCAAAACCCCTCTCATTTATTTGTTAGGTCTTCTTTCTTAACTCTTAGATTAAAGGGGACCTAAGTTTTATTAATCATGAGAGCAGGTGGGAGGAAGGATGTAAAATTTCATTTTATTCACAGCTTTGCCCAGAGGAATGGAGCTCAAATAGGGGCAATGTGTTGCTCTTGATTAGGATTAAGAAAATTCTCCTTGGCTGACAACCTTTGCCAACAGGTTGCTATGACTGCTTTTAACTTTTTACATTAATATATGCAAAATCTCATTTTAAAAATTGTTATATTTTCATGGAGATGTTCTTTGTGTCTTTTGCTTTTTCCCTTTGGGAAAAGCCTGCCCAGCGCAGACAAATGGCCAGGTGTGGGCCCCAGAATCCACTTCCGTCTGCTTTCAGTAGTAATTGTTTTCAGTGAAGAGAGGCAGCATGATGTAGTAGATAAAGAAGGAGCCAGGAAAACCTGAGTTTGAATCCTACTTGTGACATATACTGGCTGTGTGATCTTGGACTAGTCACTGGGCCTCTCGGTGTCCTAAGCAATTCCCTAAGACTCTAAGTTGCAGAAGAGGTGCAGACCTGAATTTATAGATGAGTTTCATCATCCAGGAGTTTCCTAGACCAATGAACTCACAAATTAAGTTCTTATCTCTATTCCTATTTTGTGGGACATAGCTTCCTCCCTAAGTCACCTTTTTTGCATCTTTCCTTCTTTATTTCCTTCTTTCTTTTCTCCTTCTTTCCTTACACTTCTCTTTCTTTGTTCCTTCCTCCTTTTCTGTCTTTGATCTTTCCTTTATTTTCTCTCTTTTTCTTCCTTCCTTCCTTTCTTCTTTCCTTCCTTCTTTTTCTTTCCTTCCTTCTTTTTCTTTCCTTCCTTTTCTCTTTCCCTCTCTTTTTGTTCCTTTCTTTCTTAGTCTCTTCCTTCTTTTTATTGTTCCTTATTTTTCTTCCTTCCTTCCTTCTTTCCTTCCTCCCTTCTTTTTTTCTTCCTTTCCTTCTTTTCCTCCCTCTTTTGTTCCTTGAAAACACAATTGATAAAAACCTGAAAAGACTTACATGGACTGATGCAAAATGAAGTGAGCAGAACCAGGAGAACACTGTACACTGTAACAGCAACATTGTGCCATGATCTACTTATGATCAACTATGATTGGCTTAGCTCTTCTCAGCAATACAATGATCCAAGACAATTCCAAAGGCCTCATGATGAAAAATGCCATCCACATCCAGAGAAAGAATTGATGAAGTCTGAATGCAGATTGAAGCATACTATTTACACTTTATTTTTTTCATGTTTTTTTCTTTTGGTCCATTTCTTCTTTCACAAATGACTAATATGGAAATATGCTTTACATGACTGCACATATATAACCTATATCAAATTGCTTGCTGTCTTGGGGGGGGAAGGAGAAAAATTGGAACTCAAAATTTTAAAAAGTGAATGCTAAAAATTATCTTTGCATGTAATTGGAAAAAATAAAATACTATTTAAAAAAGAACACTCCAAAAAAAAAAGAAAAAACAACTGATAAAATTTCAGCAAGAGCCAAATTCTCTTTCCATGCCAAATTTTAATATTTACAATTATTTCTTGAGGATGGTGTAGTATAGGCCAGGACCCAGCTAAACTCTCCCAACATTCTCCTCCATGCAACTTTAAAATAATGCCCCCAAATCAAATTTTGGAGCAACAGAGTCAACAAAAGGTCAGAGTAAGACATTTTTCCAGCTTAAGACAACTTAGGAGGTCTACAGGAGAGGTCTGTGACACCCTCCAGGGTGGGTGTTGGCTGGGAGCATAGCAGCAGCACCAAAGGTAAGCCTTGGAGAAAAGTGACAACAGCAGCTTTGGAGGTCCTCAGCCCACAGACAGTAAGGGGTCAGACAATTGGTCAAAAAGAGATTATAGGGAATCCTTTGCTGTCACTGGGTGCAGGTACTGCTGATTGACAACTCTGTTGCCCATAAGCAGTTCTGGGTGGCAGTTCCAGGATGAAGAGGAGTACTTGTGATCAGTCACAAGGGAGCAGGAGATTTGGTCACAGTTCCAGGGCCAAGAGGAGTGCTGGTGCTTACAGATGCAGGAAAGTATGGGCTCTTCCTGGGTAAAGATCACAGCAAAGACAAGGAGAGCAGTGACCATACACCAACTTGGATCACACCTTCTTGAAAGCACTGAAAAATTGCAGACCTGCCCCCCACCCAAAAAAAGAAACTAGCTCTGAAAACAGCAACATGAAAAGGCCTGAGTTTTAGGACAGTACCTCTCCACCCTAGGTAAGCAGAGCCCAACTTTAACATAAAGTTTAAAGTGAAGAAATAGGCCGGGAAAATGAGCAAACAACAACAACAACAAAAGAACTTGACCATAAAAAGCTACTACAGTGGCAGGGAATACCAAGAAATAAACTTAGAAGACGATAACAATATGCCATAACCAAAGTCTCAAAGAAAAACCATTGACTAGACCCAAGGTCAGCAAGAATTCCTGGAAGAGTTAAAGAGATAAAAATGGTAAAAGAAAAATTGAGAAAAGAGATGACAGTGATGCAAAAAAATTATGAAAAGAGGATTGATAGCTTGGTAAAAGAGCCACAAAAAAATCACTGTAATAAAAGAACTTCTTTAAAAGCAGAATAGGCCAAATACAAAAAGAGGTACAAAAACTCACTGAAGAAAATAATTCTTTAAAAATTAGAATTGAACAAATGGAAACTAATGACTCCATGAGACTTCAAGACACAATAAAACAAAGTCAAAAGAACGAAAAAAAGAAGAAAATGTGAAATACGTTATTGGAAAAGCAACTGACCTGGAAAACAAATGAAGGAGAGATAATTTAAGAATAATTGGACCACCTGAAAGTCATAATCAAAAAAAGAATCTAGATATCATATTACAAGAAATTCTAAAGGAAAACTGCCTTGATATCTTAGATCCAGAGGGTAAAATGGCAATTGAAAGAATCCACCAATCATCTTCTGAGAGAGACCCCAAAATAAAAACTCTTAAGAATACTATAGCCAAATTCCAGAGCTCCCAATCAATGTGAAAATATTGTAAACAATTCAAATATCATGGAGCCATAGTCAGGAAAATCCAAGATTTAGCAGCTTTTATGTTGAAGGACGGGAGGGCTTAGAATAAGATATTCTGAAAGGCAAAGGAGCTAGGATTATAATCAAGAATAATCTATCCAGCAAATCTGAGTATAATCCTTCAGAGAAAAAAATAGGTATTTTAATGAAATAGAGGATTTCCAAGCATTCATGATGAAAAGATCAGATCTGAATAGAAAATCTGACATTCAAATACAAGTCTCAAGAGAAGCATGAAAAGTACATATGAAAGAGTAGTCATGAGGGACTCAATAAAGTTAAACTTCGCATTCCTATATGGGAGGGTGATACATATAATTCCTAAGAACTTTATCATTATTAGGGCAGCTAGAAAGAGTCTACATAGACAGAGGGCATGGGAGTGAGTTGATTATGTTGGAATTATCTCCAAAAAAAAAAAAAACAACCCTGTAGGGGTGAGAAAGGGGGATGCACTAGGAGAGGGGGAAGGGACAGGTAGAATAAGGAACATTTTCTCATATAAAAGAGGCTTACAAGAAAGAACATTTATAGTGGAGGAGAAATTGGGGTGGACAATATTTGAACCTCATTCTCATTGGAATTAGTTCAAAGAGGGAAGATATACACACCTACATGTACATATGTAGATAGATAGATACATACATACATACACACAGTTGGGTATAGAAATCTATCTTTCCC
>NW_020946432.1:0-23257 GCF_900497805.2 Vombatus ursinus | reverse complement strand
ATTAGAAACAGAGTGGGTGCCTAGATTGGGGAATGGCTGAAAAAAAAGTCAAACCTGTGGCCTATGATTGTAATGGGATATTATTGTGCGGTAAGAAGTGACAAATATGAAGAATTCAGGGAGATGTGGGAAGATTTGCATGCACTGTCATAGGAGGAAATTAAGAGAACAATAACACACACAATGAAAATAACTATGTAAATGAACAGATTACTAAAAGGAAGTTGGAGTATCTGGCATGGAGAAACCAGTGAAGGTTCTAGAGGAGAGATGATGAAACTTATATACTCCCTTATGTCCGAGAGGTGGTGAACTACTAGCAGAGATGTTGCTTACATTGTTATTTGTGGTCATTGTCTCAGATATTTTTGTTTAATTGTTTTTCTTTATCAGGAGGAAAGGTGCTGGGTGGGATGTGATGGTGATGTAAAGACATCAAAAAAATCTATTTTTAAAAGACAAACTTAGAAGTCTCCTTCCTTCCTTCTATCCCTCCCTCCTTCTCTCATTTCCTCCTTGCTCCTCTCCTACCTCACTTCTTCCCTCTTTCTATATAGTACAGACTTGTCTTGCCCAAAGAGTCATTGCCATGGAAACTCGGTGATCCGGGTGAGCTGGCAGATTGCTCTGAACTCCTGAAGTTTCTGTCATCTTGGTCTCGGTCCTGAATAGACTTCTGGGAAGAAGCCAGCAGGGCGGGTGCTGCAGGGAGACACTGAACAGAGCTGATGGAGGGCTGGGAGAGATCATAGGACTCCATTCAGTATTGCCTGAGCATGGAGAAGAGTAATGATGGCTAAGAACAGAGAACAGTGGAGGTGATGGGATAAATTGCCGAGGAATGAGTCTGGACCCAATTTTTGACCAGGTTTGAGCCAGGAAAAACAAGATGGTAAACTCTAGGTGCTAGAGCTGGTGAGGACTGTCAGCCCAGCTAGAAGCAATTTTTTTTTTAGGCATTTGGGGTTAAGTGATTTGCCCAGGGTCACACAGCCAGTAAGTGTCGTGTTTTGGTCTGAGGTCGGATTTGAACTCAGGTCCTCCTGACTTCAGGGCTGGTGCTGTATCCACTGCACTACCTAGCTGTCCCTAGAAAGCTATTTTTCCCTCATTTGTTAATCACATCTCTTCTGCTTTTCTCCCCATAGAGTTTTCACATTTGTGTTATCTAAATTGTCATAAAAACTTGATGGTCATCATTCCTAAGACTGCTTGGTTATTAAACATTCACACACACGCACACACACACACACACACACATCACAGGATCTCATTCCTTAAAGGAATAGGAGGCTTTTCCCTTCCAAGTAAGCTATGGGGTAGGGGCCAATATTGAAGAAAGAGAGAATGTCTATTGTTTTCGTAATCTTCCAGAACTCCTTTCAGTCCCCAGACTTATTTTATTTTCCTTTAGTATGAATCTGAGCCAAGAAAACGCATGCACACACACATACACACACATATGAAAGACACATTATGGAGTACAGCAGGCTTCCTGTATGACTGTTTGCTCAATAGCCTATCGCGATGGGGGAATGACAATTCACAAACGCACTATTGCTCAGAATTAGAGGGCTTCAGTCACTCATGCCCAGCTTTAGTGAGGCCTAGCTGGCAAGATGTCAGTGCCTAGGGTGACAGGGCTCCTAGACTTATTCAGCACTCCCTCTGGTGGTTAGAGTTCTATGATCAGAATACAGGATGGTCTTCCTAGAAAAGAGAATGTAGGGGGATTCAAGGAATACCTTTCCAGTGAGAGAGAGAGACAGAGACAGAGAGACAGAGAGACAGAGAGAGAGAGAGAGAGAGAGAGAGAGAGAGAGAGAGAGAGAGAGACAGAAACAGAGCAAGAGTGAGTGAGAGAGAGAGAGAGATTATTGGTGATAATTCATTGCTGAGGGGTATAGGGATAGCTATTTGTTGAGCTAATAGAAACAATTAAGAGATCTTCTATCTTCCCATATATCCAAGATGTGACAAGAGACCCTCTCAAGACTTCTCAAACCCTATAACTACTATTCACTTTTGATGATTCATGTAGACATAAATGCTACAGCCAAAAGGAACCTCAAAAGTATTTGTTAAGAAATTGAAGACCTTAGGGTCATAGGTAGTGTTTTCATCCCTACTGACAGAAGGTAAGGGATTCAGAAGAGAAAGGCAGATTTAATCTCATAGGTATCATTGAGACTTGTGATCATAGAATCATAGATTTAGAGGTGGAATGGGCTTTAAATGAGACCATGACTGGAATTTGTCTTAGAAGGATGCATTTTATTTAAAATAAACAGGATAGGTTTTAAAAAAAGAGGGGAGGGGAAGAAAGTAGCATATTGTATATTAAGAAAATATATTTACATAAGGAAATCTAGGCACTAAAGTGGGGAGGCATGGTGAAAAACACTTGGATGAAGCTCAATAGAGGTAGAAAAAGAAACTAGTATATTAGACCACCTAGAAAGAAAGAAATGAGTTCAGGAAGTAGGTTACAATGCTGCTGTAGAGTCACTGCAGAGTACCGATGGGAGACTTCAATTATCTAGCCATCTCATGTAGTTTGCTCTATCTCCGCCAAAAGCAGAGTAGCTACATATGTCTGGGGGTGCTTTAATGATAATTTCATTCTTCATAGAGTGGAAGAAACAACAAGAGAAAAATTCTATTCTGGATATGATTCTCACAAGAACCAATTGGTTGCCAGAGTGAAAATGATGGAGATTTGGGAGAGGTGGTAGTGACCACTCCCTCTTAGAATTGAATAGGGTGAGTAAAAAATACATTTAATAAATAATCAATATGGGCCAAGAACCATGCCAAATCCTGGAGATATGAGTATAAAAATGAGATAGATACTCTCTAGCCTCAGAAAGCTTACATTCTGGTGTTTTGGTTTGGGAAACAGGGGGAGGGCAAGAGAGTCTGAATGCATGTGGTGGCAGGGTGGATAGGAGAGAGATAGTTGGGGTGGAATGTGAAGCATGGCTGGGGCTGGATAAATATAATAGGCAATATCACACACTCACCCATTAAGGCATTGGGAGCCCTAGGGCTCGTGTTCCAGAGCTGAGACGGTTAAGTCCTTTAGGGACAAGGTCTGGGAGATTCAGTAGTCTAGATGGTACAAAGGCAGGTAGCATCAAAGGCAAGAAGATGGGCAGGATGGAATGTGGAAGTATGACTGGAGCTGGCTCTATGGAGAGGACCATATGACACATTTATGTGACACCACTCAGAGCAGCCTACTCACATACCAGAGCACAGAGGGCTAAGTCTCTCAGGTCAAGGCATTTTGATAGAGTTGAGAAAAACCAGGCATGGTCTACTTGTTTCCTAGATTTGAAGAGATTAGATTTTAGAGTGTTCAGAGAAGGGGACACCCCCCACAATTATTATTATTACATATTATTTATAATAAATATATAACATAAATATAATATGTAATATTATTTATAATACATGAGTATACATATACACACACACATATTCCCATGGAAGGAAATCCCATAGGGGAAGTCAACCAAAGGAGAATGGAAAGCTATCAAGAATGAAACTCCAAACATGCAAAGAGAAATAACTTCAATGAAAAGGGAAAGAGGGAGTTGCTCAAAAAGACAGATGTAGATAATAGTAGGCAGCTGTGTAGTGTAGGGGATAGAATACTGGACTTGCGGTCAGGAAGTTCTGAGTTTGAAATCCTGATTCAGATGCTTATTAACAGAATGACCCTGATCAAATCACTTTACTTCTTTTGACCTCAGTTTCTGCATCTGTAAAATGGGTACTAGGAGCAACTAGATGGCACAGTGGATAGAACACCAGCCCTGGAGTCAGGAGCACCCAAGTTCAAATTTGGCCTCAGACTTACTAGATGTGTGACCCTGGGCAAGTCATTTAACCCTGTTTGCCTCAAACAAAAACAATACTAGCACTTTCCTCATAAGGCTGTTGTGAGAAAAAAAATGAGATAATACATGCAAAGTGCTCTGAAAACCTTAAAGCACTATATAAATGCTAGCTCTCATTCTAGTAATAACTGATACTTATGTAGCACAAAAGTTTGAAAGTACTTTACATATATTATCTCATTTGACCCTCACAACAACCTTGTGAAACAAGTATTATAGGTATTATTATACCCAGTTTACAGATGAAGAAAATAGACTCAAAATCAAAAAGCTTATTTTTTTGAAGTTACCCTTTAAACAGCTTCTATCTAAGCTATATAATTATCTGTGAATGAATGTTCACATATAAATTGGTTGGTTCAGGCAAAATGATACCACTAGTCTTAAAAGTGAATGCAGGCAAGAAGCATGAGGATTTGAGGAAATTAATAGAAGGTATAAATTTAGCATTCTGTCCCTGGGGATGTTCCTCAGTGATATGTACAAATACACACATTTAATCCAAAGGAAAATTTTTTTTCTGTGCCAGTGTGGTTGGAGAGCCCAAGGAAGAACAGAATTGAAGAGTCAGGAATGGGTCAGAAGTAATCTTGGAAATGTTGATTGAGGCCTGGTTCACCTCAGTCTAGGGTGGGGAGACTTCATCTTTTTTGAGCATCTCAGACCCCTTGGAAATCCCATCAAAGACTATGGACTCCTTCTCAGAATGATGTGTTTAAATGCATACAATAAAATTCATAGTATTACAAAAGAAACCAATTATATTGAAATACGGTTATCAAAATACCAAAAAAAGAAAAAAAGTCCACAGATCCCAGACTAAGAATTAATAGGGCCTCTCCTGAGTTTTAGTTAGAGATGGCCGTGTTTCTATAATCAGAAAATGGCAGGGCTGGAAGGAACCTTTAAAATACAGCCCTTAATTTTATAAAGAAGGAAACTGAGGTGCAGAAAGGTGAAGTGATTTGCCTAAAATAAAAATTTATTTAATGACAAAACTAGGACTAGAATTCAGATCTCTAGACTTTTGTGAATTGCACTATCCTTCAGACCATGTTTCTGTTTCCCTCAGCTATGGCCTTTCCCTGTGCTCTTAACTATTAGTGTTTTCTCCTTTGAGGTTACCTTGTAACTATTTTTATGTATCTTGTAGTTAACTATTTATGTATGCACGTGCTGTCTCTTCCCATTTGATTGTAAGTCCCTATCCTTCAGGGATAGGGACTATTCTTTGCTTTTGGTTGGGGAAGAGGGCAATATTCTCAGCCTTTTCCCCAGTGCTTGGTGTATAGCAAGCTCTTAATAAACACTTGCTGATTGATTGAACAGAAGGTCCACCTGAGGAGAGAGGGCATGTAATCCAAGCCAGAGCTATTTAAGAAACCCCTCAACAACAGATCTGACAAATTATCATCTTGTCTTTGCATGGAGACTTCCAATGAGTCTTTTGGGCTGGCTTTTCCATTCCACTTTTGGACAGCTCTAAGGATGCTTTTCTGACATACAACTAAATTTGCCTTTTTGTAATTTCCATCTACTATTCCTAGTTTGGTCCTTGGGAGCCAAGTGGAATAATTCTAATTGCCCTTTCATCTGACAGTCCTTTGAATACTTGAAGGCATCTATCAAATCTTTTCTTTCCTCTATCAGAATTATACCCATAGCAGGGCAGAATCAAAATCCATGTGCAAACTCTGCCCTCCCAAAATGTCAGCTTCACTCTATAGTCAGCGTCAGGATGGGAACAAAAGGACAAATTTAGATTTGATGTAAGGGAAAGGAGCTTCATGATTGGAGCTGTCCAAAGTATCTGGGGAGCCATCTTGGGAGGGAGGGAGTTCCCCTTTCCTGGAGGGCTCTAAGCAAAATCGACATGACTGACCACTTTTTGCACAGGTTGTAGAAGAGTTTCTTTTTTCAGGTATAGGTTGTACTAGATAGCCTAGGAAAGACTCTGAGATCCTCTGATTCTCTTTGTTGTTCTTCTGAGGTGAAAGAAATTTGACATAGGTAAGCTCTCTGGGCTAGTCATAGCCCCTCCAATTTTTGAGGATTATTTCTGTACTATTGGTATTAACTGTTCTTTTTAAAGTTTGATAAAATTCTTCTTTGAATTCATCAAAACAAGATTTTTTTTTTGCTTTGGTAGCTCTATTACAGCCAGTTTCAGTTATTCTTCTGAGATAGGATTATTTAAGATTTCTATAAGTCTTCTGTTAGAGTATTTTATATTTTTTGAAGATATTCCTTTATTTCTTTGGCATTCTTGGTTTAACTAATACACTGTGTATAGTAGATTCTGATCATTTTATTTCTTCTAGTTTTATTGTGATTTCCCTTTGCGTGCTTGGATGACTTGATATTTATGTACTCTTTAATTAGATTGGCTAAAGGTTTATTGATTTTATTAGTCTTTTCAAAGAACCAGTTTTTAGTTTTATTTATTATTTCTATAGGGTTTCTTTTTTGATTTCTAGCTTATCCTTTCCCCCTCTAATTTTTAAACATCTCTTTTGTGCTTATTTAAAATTTATTTGTTGGCTTTCTATTTTTTAAAATGCATATTCAGTTCATTAATCCTCTCCTTTTCCATTTTTGTTCAACTTTCACATATTTTCAGGGATATCCTTTCACCCCAAGGATTGCTTTAGCTACATCCCAGAAATTTTGGGATGCTAGCCACCTGAGTTCTGAGCAGTTTCCCAGCATGGACCCTCATATAACCAAACTAATCTGATCCACAAAACTTGCTTAATCCATTTCCCTACCTTTGAACATGTGTGATACCCTCTACGGGGACCCCCCCATCTGCTTCCTTCGTAATCCATGTCCCTTAGTAGTGGAGAGGGAGTGTGGTGTAAGATGAACAATGTGGTTTAGTGGATGGAGCTTTGAACCTAGCAATTAGCACAGTGCCTGGCATAGAATACATGCTAAATAAATGTTTATTGATTAATTGATGGAATCATGAAGGCCTAGGTTTGAATCCTACTATAGACATTTACTAGCTGTATGACCCTAGGTGAATCATTTAACCTCTGTGAGCCTCAGTTTTCTTATCTGTAAAATGGAGATGATAATAAATGTACCTATCTCTAGTGATTTTTGTAGGCTTTAATGAGATAATGTCTGTAAAGCACTAAATGTCAGCTATTATTACCATCATCATCACCATTAACTCCTCCAGAAAACCTTGACTCCATATAAGTAATACTTCTCTACCAGATGTCACCTTCATGTGGTTGGACTCTTTGTGACACTCATTTGCCCAAAGGATTATAGACTTAGAGCAGGGAGGGCCTTTACAAAGTCCCGTAGGTCGTGGCAGAGATAGAACTCAAATTGACTTCAGATCAAGAGTTCTTTTTCTAGCACCATAGTATTGCTCCAAGTTCTTCCCTCTGGGGTTAGGCAGCATAAATCTAAACACTTTTTTCATCCGACAGCCCTTCAAATAGATGAAGAGAGGAATCGTGAAGCCCCATGCCTCCAAGGAAAAGGACTTGCTCAAGGTCACAGGCAATATAATATTAGCAAAGCTAGCATTTGAGCTCAGGTCTGCCAACTCCAAATCTAGTATCTAGGACAGTGTGCCATGCTGTTTCTCCCACAGATCACAAAAAGTGATGTTTGAGTCAAGTCTTAAAAGAAACCAAGGATTCAAGAAATGGAAGTAAAGAGAAAGAGCATTCTAGACATGGGGGACAACCAGTGCAAAGGCTTCGAGATCAAAGACGGAGTATTTTATGTGGGGCGTGGTGAGGATGCCATTGTGTTTGGATGGGAGAACATGGAGTAACAGGGAGTAATGTACAAGAAGCCTGGAGGATCAGGAAGGGACCAGCTTTAAAGAGTTTTAAATAGCAAACAAAGTGGAACTAGAAGTAATAGTATTACAGAAGAAATTTAACTGATAAATAAAATGAGGCCATTTCTCTGAGCATAACATAATTTATTAATAGGGGCATGCAATCTACTAATAAAGGACAAATCAACGACATGCCTCCATTTGTGCCAAAGACCCTGAGAGCTGGCATGGTCTTTTATACCAACATGTATCTTCCTTCTGATTGGTCTTACAGACATCGTTGGGACCTCCCCTGGCCATCCTGATTGGTAGACATTTTAACGAGGAGGTAGGCGAAGAGTTGTAGTGCTGTCCATGGGGTTTTCTTGGCAAAGATACTGGACTGGTTTGCCATTTCCTTCTCCATTGGATCACCTTTTGTCAGAACTTTCCACTGTGATATGTCCATCTTGGGTAACTCTGCATGTCATAGCTCAGAGTTTCATTGCAAACCTCCATCATGACAAAGTAGTGATGGGGGAATGGTGGTGGTGAGATTGTTGTTGTTGTTCAGTTGTGTCCAGCTCTTCACGACCCCATTTGGGGTCTCTTGGCAAAGATACAAGAGCAGTTTGCCATTGCCTTGTCCACTTCATTTTTACGGAAGAGGAACTGAGGCAAACAGGGTTAAGTGACTTGCCCAGGGTCACACAGTTAGTAAGTGTCTGAAGCCAGATTTGAACTCAGGGAGATGTTTTCCTCACTCCAGGCCACTCTCCACCCCCTACCCTCATTCTATCCACTGCACCACCTAGCTGCCAGTTGGGCTATAAAGAAAGCTGAGCTCAGCAGAATCAATGCGTTGGAATTGTGGTGCTGGAGAAGACTTCCGAGAGTCCCTTGGACAATAAGGAGATCAGATCAGTCAATCCAGTCACTGGAAGGTCAAATACTGAAGCTGAAGCTTAAATACGTTGGCCACATAAGGTGACAGGATTCATTGGAAAAGACCCCAACGTTGGGAAAGATTGAAGGCAAAAGGAAAAGGGGACAGCGGAGGATGAGATGGATAGAGTGTCATGGAGACAAAGAATGTGAACTTGGATAGACTTTGAGAGATAGTGGAGTATAGAAGGGCCTGGCATGCTATGGTTCACGGGGTCTCGAAGAGTCCAACACAACTGTACAACAACACGCTAAGAGTTCTCAGCTCCTCCCTTTTACTTCATCTTTGGGAGGAAGGGAAGGCAGCTGGGAAAAGCAGGCGGACCCTCAGATATGGCTGATCATGTCCCTCTTTGACTCCTAAGGAATGCAAGTTGCTAGCAATCTTAACCAGAAAAACAGAAGCCATCTCAATCAGGTTTTCATTGGCTTATTCTCCACTTTGTAGACCAAGTCACTCCAAATTTTAATGAAGGGAGCTCATACTCCCTAGAAGAGGGTCTGACTCAAATAGGGTCCTGTAAACAGAAGCCAGAGTCCCATTTGGGTGAGACCCAGCCCAAACTAGTTAAGGAGCAGATTCCTAGGAGCTAAGGGTGATCACATTAAGGGGCAGCTAGGTGGTACAATGGATAGAGCTTTGGCCTTGGATTCAGGAGTATGTGAGTTCATACTAGCTGTGTGACCCTTGGCAAGTCACTTAACCCTGATTGCCTCACCAAAAAGCAAAAAAAAAAAAAAAAAAGAGTGATCACATTACTTGGCCATAATCTTCAATGCCTACTTGGACTTTTCAGGAGTGGGGTCTTGACAAAAATAGGAGGAAAAAGGATGGATCACAAATTAATAATTGGTTATTAGTATAATAGCATACTATTAATTTCTATCAATAGGTAGCCACTGGAATTGATTGAGTCTGTGCAGTATTGACATCAGACCTGTGATTTCAGAAAATCACAGAGTATTGTAGTGTGGGAATGTGGTTTCTACAGAGCCAAGCAGACCTTCAGGTGCTGAGTGATTCCCCATGAACGGTAGCAGGAGTCCGCCTGACTTGCCTGCATGGGTAGGCACATCTCATTATCTGATATTAGTAGCTTGACAGCTAATAGCAGCTGAGAACTGCCTCAATTACTGGAAATCTCCACATTTCACTCAGCCAGAACACTCCCTGTCCATTTAGCCAATGAACCCTCTGTTATGGCAATCACTGTTATCTGCCAAGCTTTTGGAGATTAGTAGCCTGGTGGACTTCAGGCTCACACTCCCTTCACCTGCAAAACCATTAGGCTGCAGTTGCTGTTGATCGAAAGAAGGTTTTCTCATCCTTCAGGTGATGGTTGCTTGGACTTCCCAGGAGAGGCTATATGGGAGCAAGCTTTCAGCACCCAAGGAGGAGATTTGGTTTTTATTTTAAAAAATCTCTCTCAATTCTCAGCTCCTTTAAAGCTGAGGATCATCTCCCTAAAGCCAACAATCTTAGAAACCTAAGCACTTTGCAAACATCAAATCTGTCTCAGAGTCCAATGAGGAAAAATGCAACCCCCTTGTAAATGGTGCCAGAGAGTGGCTCACCTTTGACACAGCAATGATATGTGGCTGCTTGTACTTACTAATAGATGGAAACTCTTGCCTCCTCATGGGAAGTGGGAGCCAGAGGTCACTGGCAATTTCCTCCTATGGCAGCATGATGCAGTAGAGATGTATTAAATTTGAAGTTGGGGATCTGTGTTCAAATTCTGGCTATATTACAGTGTAACCTTGGGCAAATCACTTAAGTATCAATTTCTTGATGTGTAAAATAAGAGGAGTTGGATTAGATGGCATCTGAGGTCTCTTACAGTTTCTAGATCTATGATATAACAGTCCTCTTTGTGCCTCAGTTTCCTTATCTGTAAAATGACAGAGTTGAACTCTGTAGCCTTGAAGTCCTTTCTCATTCTAAATATACACTCTTATGATCTCAAAGTTCCTGACAACTAGGAGCACTGGAAATAAAGTATTTGATTTTATTCCTTTTATATTAAGCAGGATGGTCCTGGATTTTGTATGTAATACAAAATGGGACCGGGAGTCAGGAGACCCAGCTTCATCTCTTTGTTTTGCCTCTTCCAAGTTGTTGATCATGGACCATTCATTTCACTTCTCAGTTTTCTCACCTGTAAAGTAAGAGTATTGGGGCAGATGGTCTCTAAGACTCTTTCTAGTTTTAATATCCTATGATGATTTGTTGACTTCTTGCCCTCCCCAGACTTTGATGGATCAGCATGATTTAATCAGTATGGGGATTCCCTTCTCAGCTAGGAGACACAGTGGATAGGATGCCAGGCCTAGAGTTAAGAAGATCTGAATTCAAATCAGGCCTCAGACATTTACTCCCTGTGTCGCTCTGGGCAAGTCACTTAACCTCTGTTTGCCTTAGTTTCCTCAACTATAAAATGGGGATATAATAGTATCTACTACCCAGGGTTTTTGTGAGGATCAAACGAGGTAATAATTATAAAGTAATTAGCATAGTGCTTGGCACATAGTAGGTACTTAATAAATGCTTATTTCCTTCCATCTGTGTCTCTTCATCCTGAGCCTTACCTATTTTATCTTATTAAAATGTGTTGATTATTATATTGAAAATGTCTCTTATGGCATTTCTTTTCTGGTTTTCTTTTCTTTTTCTTTTTTTTTTGGTGAGGCAATAGGGGTTAAGTGACTTGCCTGGGGTCACACAGCTAGTAAGTGTCAAATGTCTGAGGCTGGATTTGAACTCAGGTCTTCCAGACTCCAAGGCCAGAGTTTTATCCACTGCACCATCTAGCTGCCCCACTATGGCATTTCTTGAAAGAAGACATCCTTGATAACATGATATGACCTGCTTACTCTCACCATGCAGTTTTCTACTGGGAGGGGTTTTTTTTTCATTTTTTTTTATAGGCAATTGGGGTTAAGTGACTTGCCCAGGGTCACACAGCCAGTGTCAAGTGTTTGGTCTGAGGCTGGATTTGAACTCAGGTCCTCCTGACTTCAGGGCCGATGCTCTATCCACTGAGCCACCTAGCTGTCCTCCACTGGGAGTTCTTTAAGAGAGTTGTTATTGCTGTTCAGTCGTGTGTGTGTGACTCTCCATGGCCCCATTTGGGGTTTTCTTGGCAAAGATACTGGAGTGGTTTGCATTTCCTTCTCCAGCTCATTTTACAGATGAGGAAACTGAGGCAAATAGGGTTAAGTGACTTGTCCAGGATCACACAGCCAGTCTGAGGCCAGATTTGAACTCAGGAAGATGAGTCTTCCTGATTCCAGGCCCAGTATTCTATCTACTGCTACTGCACCACCTAGTGGCTTCTTTAAGAGTAGTCATTGTTTCATTCCTCATATTTGAATCCCTAGCTCCTAGAATAGTCCCAGGCACGTAGTAAGTGCTTAATAAATGCTTCTTGATAGATTTTGCATTGTTTGTGGTTTTCATTTTTCTTGCATTCCTGGTGTTTCATGATTTGAAACTATATAGCCATGGAGCATGAATGGAAGAATATTTGTATTAAAAGATGAATTTCTGCAAGAGGAAAATGCATCTTTCCCCATTTATCCCTTGAAAGGTCCCTTTGCTCAAACATTTTGTCTTTCACTGAGCTTGGGGTGATGTGGCAACCAAGAACGCTAATGGGTTGTTGAGATGCGTTAAGAGAGGCCTAGCTTTCAAGACCAAGGAGGGGGTGGTCCCTCTTACTCTGCTGGATTAGAATGTTCAGTTCTGCACAGTCTGAAAAGGACATTGATAAGCTGGGAAATGTCCTGAGGAAGGCAACCAAGATGCAGCAGGGCTTTGAGTTCATCTTATTAGAATCAGCGGAAGGAACTGGGGATGGTTAGCCAGGAAACTAGGAGACCCCAGGGACAGACATGTTATCTATGTTCATGTATTTGAGGGAAGAAGGCTTAGACTGGTTCTTTTTGGCTCTAGAAGGCAGAATTAGGAACACTGGGTGGAAGTCACTCTATCAGAGATAGGGATCTACCTTTCAGGGATAATAGATTCATGTTCCCTCCAGTCCTGACTCAAGCTGATTTGTACACATGTTTGTCATGAATCCTCCAATGAGGCAATTAACTCTAGCATTTTGATAGCACACAATGTCCAGGCTATTTGCAGAACTGAGTCTTTCAGGAATGGTCTAAAAAGAGTTGTCTGCATCTGGAATCATCATATCAAGGTGGAGGCAACTAGATTGCACAGTGGATCTCCATCCACTTGGACTGGCCTTGGAGTCAGGAATATCTGAGTTTGAAGCCTGCCTCAGATGCTACCAGCTAGGAGGCCCTGAGGAAGTCACTTAACTGCTGTCTGCCTCAGTTTCCTCATCTGTAATATGGAAATAATAATAGCCCTTACCTCCCAGGGTTTTGTGAGGATAAATGAAATAATATTTGTAAAGTACCTTGCAAACATTTAAGGACTATATAATGCTAGCTGTTTTGTAGTGTTATGGTTATTATTAGATGTGCTTTGCTGAAGAGTTTGGGATGAAATGAGACTAGGAATAGCAGTGAGGGCTGAGGAACCATGGGGCAAATTCTATTCTGGTGTCCCTCCCAGGAGAATAAGACAGTGGAAAGAGGGCTGGAGGACCTGAGTGCATATTCTGGCTTGGCTACCTGCTAATTGCATGACCTTGGCTAAGTCATTTCCCCTCTTTAGGGGAAATTAAGGCCTCTTTAGGCCTTAATTATTTCATTTATAAAATGAGGGGGATTGATTAGATGGCCTCCCAGGTCTCTTTCAGCTCTAAAGTTACAGTCACCCCATTTCAGTAGGACTTTCACCTCCTTATTCCTGGGAAGTATGGGTCTCTTAATGCAGCCCAGTCACATCAGCACTTTCAGCTGTCATATTATACCACTGACTCCTATTGAGTTTATAGTTCATGCAAATCCCTAGATCTTTTTCAAACAAACTGCTATCTAGCCTTGTCTTGTACTTGTGAAGGTGATTTTTTTGAACTATGGGTAAGACATTTATCCCTGTTCAATTTCATCTAATTAGATTCCACCCAGTGCTCTAGCTGGTCAATATTTCTTTTTGGATCCTGACTTTGTAGGCCTGTGTGTGTGTGTGTGTGTGTGTGTGTGTGAGATCTATCCCTTTCAACTTTGTGTCATTTATAAAGCTCACCTTTATATGTCCCTTTATTCAAATCATTGATAAAAATGTCAAACTGTATAGGGCAAGCACATCGACAAAACAACAAATGGGAATGCCGGGTGAATGTCCTTTAAAAGATTGTGAAGATGGGACTGGAGTATGAGCAAATCCTTAATATGAAATCAGCAGAATGATATGAATTTTCTGTCAAATTGAGACACTCTTGGGGCACTCAACTGGAGACCTCCTGCCATGTTGACATTGAACCATTAGGGACTTGGAGCCATTCAGTGAGCTCTGAATCAATCTAATTGTATTATCATTTTGTCTATACCTTTTCCCATAAGAATAACATGAGATATTTTTTTAAGTGCTTTGCTAAAAGTCTTATGGCATATTTATAGCAGCTCTTTTTATGGTGGCTAAGAATTGGAAACTGAAGGAATGTCCATCAATTGGGGACTGGCTAAACAAGCTATGGTATATGATTGTGATGGAATATTATTGTGTTATAAGAAATGATAAGCAGAATGATTTCAGAAAAACCTGGAAAGACTTACGTGAACTGATACAAAGTGAAGTGAGAAGAACCAGGAAAACATCGTACACACTAACAGCAATATTGTATGATGAAGAACTGTGAATGACTAAGCTATTCTCAGCAATCCAAGTCAAACCCAAAGGACTAATGATGAAGCATACTATCCACTCCCAGAGAAAGAATTGATACTGTCTAATTTAGATTAAACATGCTATTTTTCACTTTTTTCTTTCTTTTATTTGAGTCTTCTTATACAAAATGACTAATATGGAAATGTTTTACATGATTGAAAAAAAATTCTATGGTATTCTTTTGATCTACCAGTTTGGTATCTCTCTTGAAAAAGAAAATGTTGTTAACATCCTAGGATCTTTAGTTTTCTTCAAGCTTAACTCATCTACCATGTCCTTCTTAAAGGAAGCCTTTACTAATCTTCCTTTTTTTTCTATTCCTCCTCAAATTGTTCAGCATGTTTATGCAATATATTATATATGTACATACTTATCTATTTGCATGCTATATATAGCTCCCTAACAGAATGTGAACTGTTAAGAGAAGGGACTGTTTTTCAATTTGACCTTTGTATTCTCAGCACTGTGTACAATGCCTGGCACACAGTAGGTAATTAATAGGAAGGAAAAGAAGGAAACAAGCATTTATCAAGCATCTACTATATACTATGTGTTGGGCAATATGCTGAGTGCTCCATTCATTCATTCATTTATTTATTTTTGCTTTAAAAATATCATTTCATTTGATCCTCACAACAAGCCTGGGAGGGAGGTGCTATTATCACCCTCACTTTACACTTGTGGAAACTGACGCAGACAGAGGTTAAGTGACTTGCCCAACAACTTACACAGCTTAAGTGTCAGATTTGAACTCAGATCTTTCTGATTCAAGGACTAATCCACTGTACCATCTAGCTTTTTATTGGGTTAGATTAGATATGTTATATTCATTTTCACTCATTCATAGGTTCATCTGTAAAGCCATTCTTGAGGAATATCCTTTAAGCATTTAGTGTATTTCTCCTCTTCATTTTTAAAAAAAGTAATATTTGTTATCTGGATGCACAAGGACTGGGTTCAGTCTTGGAAGCTTCTCTCTAAGAATAAATTCTATGTTTTTGTCCCTTCGCAGTGAAAATCTGGGAATGTTTGACTTTGGCTTTTCTTTTTCTATCTCTGCGCTAGGGATTTTCAGTTCTGTTTTAAACACTGAGCTAACAATATGCATTTAAATCTAGAAAACACAAAAACTCATCCCCAAATCCATAAACAGTCTGGAAAACTCTTCCTTCTGGTGAACTGCCTAACCCAATGAGCCACCCTATTCTCTGACACCTGGGCTTGAGGGGCTCTCCTCCCTCCATCTTGGGGCTTGGAGGAAGTGGAGCAACACTCCCTCTTAGGTCTTCTCTTCCCTTGGGGCCATTCAATCCACCTGACACATAGTTTAGACCCAAGATAGGTTCAGGATTCCAGATTTTAGAGCTGGAAAAGACCTTGGAGGCCATTCCTCATTTTACCGATGAGGAAGAGGCCTGGGGAGAATGAAGTGGCTTGTATAAAGTCACATAGGCATTAAGTGGCAGAACTAGGATATGAACCCAGTCTCCTGACTCTGAATTCAGGGCTCTACCCGCTGTACCACATTGCCTCTTGTGCTAGCTTCTCTTCCTCCTTTTGCCAGGTAGAGATAGTAATAGGGATATGCTTAAGGGGGAAGGGAAAGGCCTTTAAAATTATTAAGATGAAAGACCTGGCAGAAGTGTAGTCTGTTATTAATAGTCGAGTCCTGATGGCATTTTATCCGAGAGAAAAGTTAGGCTGCTGATGAGAGAATAAGTGAACTTTCCAAGCAGCTTGGGTCACTCCCCCTTCCCTCACCCCTAACTAATACCCACAGAAGACCAAGGAGTGGGGATTCTGTCTCAGGGGGCGTTGGGTAAATGTCACTGAAAATCCAAGTGCACTAGGATTCATAGGCACCAGGGGAGCGCTCTTCCCCAAAGGTTAACTGCTGAGGCTATAACTTAAGACATGGTGGGCCTGATTAATGTGCACCTCTGGAGGGTATTGAGGCATGAGACAAAGTGGAGTATTTCCAACTCACTTGAGAAATGCATAATCATTAATCAACATTACCCTGGCACACTCAGCAGTCTAGACTAAGTGGCCTCTTGTGATTAGGGCCTGGGCCCTTGAAAAATAAAAGTGTAATATTTTAACATTTTAAAACATATAGGGACGTGCACATTTGATAATGGCTAGGGGGAGCTTCCGGGGGAGCTTGCCGGGCCAGACCAGGGAGGGGGAGGGGAGCTTCAGTCTCCCTGGAGCCGGAGGAAACAATGACACTCAGTAGGAAGCAGGGATGGGGGGTAGGGGGGCTGTCATCAGACATGCAGATGAGCACTTTACAATGCTCCAGGAAGGCCCTCTTTTCCTCTTTCCCCCAATTCTGTAACAGATTACAGTGAAGGAAAAAAGCGAGTATAGCTGTGAAAAAAAGAAAGTAAGATGGTCCTCTGGAAGGAGTTGTTAGCACTGTTCTTTGTCCTTTGTTTTGAAGAGGACCAGTGGTGTCACTGGGTAATGTCTTGACTTGCGTGTGAACTGTATTTAAGTGAGGCAGAGTTGTGCAAACCCGTCAGCTCCTCATTCTCTTTTTCAGAATCATTGAAGTGGCAGGACAAAAGTCAGGATGACTGCCAATGGCCGGGGATGCGGTGGATGACCTTGGCGTATTTAATGTCTGACTGAGCTCTAAGCGCTCCTCAGCGCCTGCTTCAGTCGCCTTCATGGTCGGGTTGGAATGAATTGTTCTCATCCCCCCCATTCACATGCTTGGGGTAGCCAACCCCTTAACTCACAGATGGGTTTCAGGCCTGTTGGTTACCCTCAGCCTGGTTTAGCTCTGTGCCTAGACAGTTTTACCAGGTTGTGGCCGCTGCACATGTTACAGCTTCATGGGACCCACACGTGAGAATTGGGTCACAGGTGGACACCAAAGGTGGACGAGCAGCCCCGAAAACAACTCAGCGAGCCCTCACACCAGAGGTGCTAGTCCTCCCTGAACACCCCAGACATCAATAATAGTAACTGACATTGATCTAGCCCTTTGAAATGATCCTTACACCAATCCTAAGAAGAAGATAATACAAGTGTGTTATCCCTCCCCCTCCCCCTCCCAACTAGCAGGTTAGGGGCCCTGCTGGATGGTTCACGTTGCTCTGTTAATCTGCAATCCTAAAACCATAGCTCACAAGCCACCACTGATGCCTTTATACTTAATAGTCAGCCAGAACACATAATTAGTTCATAGAGAAGGCATTTAATAAAATAGTGAAGTAGGAAAAGTAACAACAAAACATATCCTCCATAAATACAAGGTTCAGTCTTCCATAAATTCCAGGCACACATAGGCAACACACATAGAGAGGCACATGTGTGGCTGAGGCATGAGCAAGGAAGGGCAATTTACACCCGTGATGTTGTGGGATTGTTAGTGGCCTGCTAGCCTTGTAGTTTCTGTTAGATGGTCCTGCTCCCTGCTGGGTGTGCTGTTTCTGCTGGATGCTGTTCTGGACAAAAGTCTGCCGCTGGCTGCTGCCAGGCTGGATTCAAAGTCTCTGAAACATTCTACTTGGTTATTAACTCTACTGCCTCCAGCTTCTGGCTTAGTTGAAATCCTTAGCTACATCTTCCACAGCTGCTGTATTCCGCTTAGATTCTCAGTCCTAGGAGCCATATTCCTTCGCTCAGCTAGCTTACAGTCTTGGATTGAGTTTATTCTTTGGATTTGTCCTCTTAGTGCTGGGACTAGATCCCTCTATCAGAGACCTCACCCTAGCTTATGGTGATTATTACATATACTTCTAATTTTCAGTCTCTGAAGGCTAGACCTTGTCTTTTACCACAAAGGCTTCTGCTAAGAGAGGGAACAGGGTACATTTCTTTTCATTTTCAAATTGTTAACATTTTTGTTTAAAGTAAATTCTATCCCTCTCTCTTCCTTCCCCTCCCTCCAAAAGGTAAGCAAGCAGATATAGGTTATACACGTGCAATTATATAAAACAATTCCATATTAGTCATTTTATACAAGAAGACTCAAACAAAAGAAAAAAATGAAGGAGAAAGTGAAAAATAGCATACTTCAGCCTATATTCAAACAAGATCTGTTCTTTCTCTGGAGGTGGACAGTATGCTTCATCATTGGTTCTTTGGGATTGTCTCGAGTCATTGTATTGCTGAGAATAGCCGAGTCATTCACCGTTCTTCATCTAACAATATTGCTGTTACTGTGTACAGTGTTCTCCTGATTCTATGCATCAGTTTATGTAAGTCTTTCTAGGTTTTTCTGAAATTATCCTGTTTGTCATTTCTTATAGTACAATAATGTTCCATCACAATCATATACCACAACTTGTTTAGCCACTTCTAATTCTTAGCCACCACAGAAAGAACTGCTATAAATGTTTTTGTATAGATAGGTCCTTTCCTCTTTTTTTTTGGATGTCTTTGGGACATAGACCTAACAGTGGTATTGCTAGATCAAAGAATATGCAGTTTTATAGCCCTTTGGGCATAGTTCCAAATGGTTCTCCAGAATGATTGAATCAGTTCACAAGTCTGCCAACAGTGCTTTAGTGTCCCAGTTTTCCCATATCCCCTCCAGCATCCAACATTTTCCTTTTTTGTCATATTAGCCAATCTCAGGGGTGGGGAACCTGTGGCCTCAAGGCCATATGTGGCCTTCTAGGTCCTCAAGTGGAGCCCTTTGACTGAATCCAGTTGTGGCCTTAAGGCTGCAGGTTCCCCAACCCTAGCCAATCTGATAGGTCTCAGGTGGTACCTCAAAGTTGTTTTAATTTGTATTTCCCTAAGCAATAGTAATTCAGGGTATTTTTTCATATGACTATAGATAGCTTTGATTTCTTCATCTGAAAACTGATTGTTCATATCTTTTGACCATTTATCAATTAGGGAATGACTTGTTTTTTTTTATTAATTTATTTTTAGTTTTCAACATTGGCTTCCTTAAGCTTTTGAGTATTAAATTTTCTCCCCCCTTCCTTCCCTTTCTCCATCTCCCTCCCCAAGATGACACACAATCTGATATAGACTCTACATATACATTCCTATTAAACATATTTTCACATTAGTCATGTTGTAAAGAAGAATTAGAACCAATAGGAGGAACCACAAGAAAAAAAGAAACAAAACAGAACAGAAGAAAAAAAAACGAGCAAATAATATGCTTCGATTTGTATTCAGACTCCATAGTTCTTTCTCTGGATATGGATAGCATTTTTCATCATGAGATTTTTGGAGAAGTCTTAGATCCTTGCATTGCTGAGAAGAGCTAAGTCTAATAAAGTTAGACATTGCACAATGTAGCTGTTACTGTGTACAACATTCTTGTGGTTCTTCTTACTTCACTCAGCATCAGTCCATACAAGTCTTTCCAGGTTTTTCTGAAGTCCACTTGCTCATCATTTCTTATAGCACAATAGTATTCCATTACATTCATATACCACAACTTGTTCAGCCATTTCCCAATTGATGGGTATCCCCTCAATGAACAATTCTTTGCCACCACAAAAAGAGCTGCTATAAATATTTTTGTACATGTGGGTCCTTTTCCCATTTTTATGATCTCTTTGGGATACAGCCCTAGAAGTGGTATTGCTGGGTCAAAAGATGACTTGTATTTTTATAAATTTGACTCAGTTCTCTATATATTTGAGAAATGAGGCTTTTATCAGAGCTACTTGTTACAAAATCCTCCCCCCCCCCAGTTTTCTGCTTTCCTTATAATTTTGGTTGCATTAATTTTGTTTTGCGGAAACTTTTTAATTTAATATAATCAAAATTAAATATTTTACATTTTGTAATGCTCTCTACATCTCTTTTCTTAAAAATAATTTAAATTTTATTGAGGGTCCACCAGATTTTAGTTGACTTGGGACATTAACACTCCTCTTTAGCAATACTGTTTTTCTTGAGTATTCCTATGAATGACTTTTTTTCTTCATGGTCTGAAAGCTACCTATGACCAAATTTGGAGGTGGTATAAAAAATCTTCAAGTTAGGATTTTCCATGGTGTTTTATTTTACATTTGTTTGAATACATAGGGATTTTAATAGGGATCTTATTGGTTCAGACAACACAGTCCTTCATCATGATAAGGTTATTAGTCACCATCATAGTGGATAAAACCTTCCAGAGGGTTCATATACTTATCAGTTTAGAATCAGTGAATTGTTTCTTTTCTTTTCTTTTAAATCCATTTTCCATCCTTGATCTGGTAGGCCTGTCCAATCTAACAAATCTCATTGATCTTTGCTTGGTGGTGGTGACCCTTTGCTTGGTGGTGGTGGGCCATGGAGAATACCATGCAGGCAGGATACCAAGCCTTCATACAGGCCACCTTGCATAGGTTTTGCTGGGTTTTTGCAAGGTAGTTTCTGGATGTGCTGGTGGCTGATGACCCCTTTGTAACTCTGCCATTGGTCATACCAATAACATCAATCATTTCATCCTGTCTAGACTCAGTGGATTCTGGCCTCCAGTTTCTACTTGGCCCATCCCAACTTCTCAGATATTCACCTATTATTCACCTGGATCTCTACCAGGTAAGATTTCTTCTTCCTGGGGTACAGCAATGACCCTGGCAACTTGGCATTATTTCTCCACATTGCTAAGGTCTTCATTCAGTTGCTTCTTGCCATCCTTATCCTGCTATTTCTTGTAGTATTGGATGAAGGTCCTTTTCTTGGATTTGTATTAGTATTTGCAGAACTGCCTCTTTTTTTCATTTTTTGTGGGGAAGCAATCAGGGTTAAGTGACTGGTCCAGGGTTACACAGTAAGTGTCTGAGGCTGGATTTGAACTCAGGTCTTCCTGATTGCAGTGCTGGTGCTGTATCCACTGTGCCACCTCCCTGCCCCAGAACTGCCTCTTATGCTCATAACTGGTATGCTTGGCAAAGATGACTTTACCTGTATGAAGACCACACCCTTCCAGCTCTCTTCCCTTCTCCCTATGATGCTTATAATGACTATGGGGGGTATTTTCAAAATGATGATGGACTCTACTATTTTCTGGTTGTTCATCTTGGACCTAGGTTCTTCCGCCTCTTACACGATGTGGATCCCTGGATACCCTTTTAGCTCAAGAAGGTAGTGAGATGAATTGGCATAGTGAATTCATCTGGGGAAACTCTTGAATTTCCTCTGTGCCTGTGGTGGAAAACCTAGAGAAGTCCGTGAAGTACAGTGGAAAGAATGCTGGATTTAGAGTCCGAATACAGGTTCAAATCCCAGCTCTGATACTTATTCCCAGTGTGACCTGGACAAATCACTTCATTCCGGGACTCAGTTCTTTGTCTGTAAAATGAAAGGGTTGGACCAGGCAGCCACTTAGGTCTCTTCCAACTCTTCATCTATGATCCTATAATTTATGTCTACTAATGTGAGCTGGGAGAGCCAAAAGGTACATTTCCTACTCAAAAGTCTCTGCTGCCACTCCCATTTGTATATACACTAACTGGCCAACAGGGTCTCAGAAATAGGTCCTTAAATCACAGGAATGATATGGAAACAGCTGCTAGTTTTAAGGACTGATGAGCCTGTGTTATTTTGTCAAATGCTAACAGGAGCTGTGGGAATGCCCAGGCAAAACCACTCTTGTTGTCACTTGCCTGGCCCCTTTGCACCAAATTAAAGGTTTGACAGATCCCTGTAAAGTTCAAGGTGATGGAAATTCAGTGTTTTCTCCCTGCTGGTCTTCATCCCCTTTCCCACCTTCTCTGCCCCTTGTCAGTCTAAAATGCTCTCTCTGCTTGCTGCCTGCCAAGTCCTGAAGGGAACACCCGCTGGGATTTACCACCTGTCCCCTCCAACAGATGTCTCCAGTAATAAGACTGGAACACATTTCAGGCTGATGTTCTAGGGTGATGATTGAATGTTATTTTTCTACCCGAGCAAAACCCTAACAGCTGTACTGGGAAAGCCAAATGGAGTAGAAGTAACTGAGAAAATAAGTGAGAGAAAAAGAAAACACCTTTTCGTATTTCTTTCACTGAATTCTGCTCCTTTCATCTTTAAAAGCAGAAATGAACAGACTATCTCCTCCATGAAGCCTTCCAGACTGCTGTTCCTAATTGCTGTTCAGTTGTTTCAGTGTCTTCATGATCCCACTTGGGGTTTTCTTGGCAAAGATACTGGAGTGGTTTGCCATTTCCTTCTCCAGCTCATTTTACAGATGAGGGAACTGAGGCAAACAGGGTTAAGTGACTTGTCCACACAGCTAGCATATGTCTGAGGCCAGATCTGAAATCAGGTTGATGAGTTTTCCTGACTCCAGGCCCGTCAACTTTATCCACTGCACCACCTAGTTCCCCTTATTGCTTATTTATCCCATTAGATCCAAAAGCCCCATAAAATCTACTTATTTTGTTATTTTGTTTTACATGTATATATGTACATATACTCATATGTATGTATGCACATGTATGTATATATACACACACATACACATATGCATGTATTTATAGACACACATACATATATTTATATTTCTATATAGATACATACCTATATGCTTTTATGGTGAAATACATTTATCTCTCACAATATCTATATGCTTTCAATAAAAGCAATAAAAGCATATAGATATAAAGCTAAAAATATCTTTATCTCTAGCTTGACATATCTAAGGATTAGAAGCCCCACATGTAAGGAAAGGCTCCATCTGCAAAGAGGGTCTTTTGTGGTTTGAAGGGAGGCAGAACAGACATCTCCAATCTCTTCTCCCTCTACCCTTCTTCAAGGGAAATTTTCATTCCTGTCAAGATAAGAAACAGAAAGTTGGGGCCGGAAGTCATTACTCTGATCTCCTGAAAGAGAGAGAGAGAGAGAGAGAGAGAGAGAGAG
>NW_020946431.1:0-23262 GCF_900497805.2 Vombatus ursinus | reverse complement strand
ATTAGAAACAGAGTGGGTGCCTAGATTGGGGAATGGCTGAAAAAAAAAGTCAAACCTGTGGCCTATGATTGTAATGGGATATTATTGTGCGGTAAGAAGTGACAAATATGAAGAATTCAGGGAGATGTGGGAAGATTTGCATGCACTGTCATAGGAGGAAATTAAGAGAACAATAACACACACAATGAAAATAACTATGTAAATGAACAGATTACTAAAAGGAAGTTGGAGTATCTGGCATGGAGAAACCAGTGAAGGTTCTAGAGGAGAGATGATGAAACTTATATACTCCCTTATGTCCGAGAGGTGGTGAACTACTAGCAGAGATGTTGCTTACATTGTTATTTGTGGTCATTGTCTCAGATATTTTTGTTTAATTGTTTTTCTTTATCAGGAGGAAAGGTGCTGGGTGGGATGTGATGGTGATGTAAAGACATCAAAAAAATCTATTTTTAAAAGACAAACTTAGAAGTCTCCTTCCTTCCTTCTATCCCTCCCTCCTTCTCTCATTTCCTCCTTGCTCCTCTCCTACCTCACTTCTTCCCTCTTTCTATATAGTACAGACTTGTCTTGCCCAAAGAGTCATTGCCATGGAAACTCGGTGATCCGGGTGAGCTGGCAGATTGCTCTGAACTCCTGAAGTTTCTGTCATCTTGGTCTCGGTCCTGAATAGACTTCTGGGAAGAAGCCAGCAGGGCGGGTGCTGCAGGGAGACACTGAACAGAGCTGATGGAGGGCTGGGAGAGATCATAGGACTCCATTCAGTATTGCCTGAGCATGGAGAAGAGTAATGATGGCTAAGAACAGAGAACAGTGGAGGTGATGGGATAAATTGCCGAGGAATGAGTCTGGACCCAATTTTTGACCAGGTTTGAGCCAGGAAAAACAAGATGGTAAACTCTAGGTGCTAGAGCTGGTGAGGACTGTCAGCCCAGCTAGAAGCAATTTTTTTTTTAGGCATTTGGGGTTAAGTGATTTGCCCAGGGTCACACAGCCAGTAAGTGTCGTGTTTTGGTCTGAGGTCGGATTTGAACTCAGGTCCTCCTGACTTCAGGGCTGGTGCTGTATCCACTGCACTACCTAGCTGTCCCTAGAAAGCTATTTTTCCCTCATTTGTTAATCACATCTCTTCTGCTTTTCTCCCCATAGAGTTTTCACATTTGTGTTATCTAAATTGTCATAAAAACTTGATGGTCATCATTCCTAAGACTGCTTGGTTATTAAACATTCACACACACGCACACACACACACACACACACATCACAGGATCTCATTCCTTAAAGGAATAGGAGGCTTTTCCCTTCCAAGTAAGCTATGGGGTAGGGGCCAATATTGAAGAAAGAGAGAATGTCTATTGTTTTCGTAATCTTCCAGAACTCCTTTCAGTCCCCAGACTTATTTTATTTTCCTTTAGTATGAATCTGAGCCAAGAAAACGCATGCACACACACATACACACACATATGAAAGACACATTATGGAGTACAGCAGGCTTCCTGTATGACTGTTTGCTCAATAGCCTATCGCGATGGGGGAATGACAATTCACAAACGCACTATTGCTCAGAATTAGAGGGCTTCAGTCACTCATGCCCAGCTTTAGTGAGGCCTAGCTGGCAAGATGTCAGTGCCTAGGGTGACAGGGCTCCTAGACTTATTCAGCACTCCCTCTGGTGGTTAGAGTTCTATGATCAGAATACAGGATGGTCTTCCTAGAAAAGAGAATGTAGGGGGATTCAAGGAATACCTTTCCAGTGAGAGAGAGAGACAGAGACAGAGAGACAGAGAGACAGAGAGAGAGAGAGAGAGAGAGAGAGAGAGAGAGAGAGAGAGAGAGACAGAAACAGAGCAAGAGTGAGTGAGAGAGAGAGAGAGATTATTGGTGATAATTCATTGCTGAGGGGTATAGGGATAGCTATTTGTTGAGCTAATAGAAACAATTAAGAGATCTTCTATCTTCCCATATATCCAAGATGTGACAAGAGACCCTCTCAAGACTTCTCAAACCCTATAACTACTATTCACTTTTGATGATTCATGTAGACATAAATGCTACAGCCAAAAGGAACCTCAAAAGTATTTGTTAAGAAATTGAAGACCTTAGGGTCATAGGTAGTGTTTTCATCCCTACTGACAGAAGGTAAGGGATTCAGAAGAGAAAGGCAGATTTAATCTCATAGGTATCATTGAGACTTGTGATCATAGAATCATAGATTTAGAGGTGGAATGGGCTTTAAATGAGACCATGACTGGAATTTGTCTTAGAAGGATGCATTTTATTTAAAATAAACAGGATAGGTTTTAAAAAAAGAGGGGAGGGGAAGAAAGTAGCATATTGTATATTAAGAAAATATATTTACATAAGGAAATCTAGGCACTAAAGTGGGGAGGCATGGTGAAAAACACTTGGATGAAGCTCAATAGAGGTAGAAAAAGAAACTAGTATATTAGACCACCTAGAAAGAAAGAAATGAGTTCAGGAAGTAGGTTACAATGCTGCTGTAGAGTCACTGCAGAGTACCGATGGGAGACTTCAATTATCTAGCCATCTCATGTAGTTTGCTCTATCTCCGCCAAAAGCAGAGTAGCTACATATGTCTGGGGGTGCTTTAATGATAATTTCATTCTTCATAGAGTGGAAGAAACAACAAGAGAAAAATTCTATTCTGGATATGATTCTCACAAGAACCAATTGGTTGCCAGAGTGAAAATGATGGAGATTTGGGAGAGGTGGTAGTGACCACTCCCTCTTAGAATTGAATAGGGTGAGTAAAAAATACATTTAATAAATAATCAATATGGGCCAAGAACCATGCCAAATCCTGGAGATATGAGTATAAAAATGAGATAGATACTCTCTAGCCTCAGAAAGCTTACATTCTGGTGTTTTGGTTTGGGAAACAGGGGGAGGGCAAGAGAGTCTGAATGCATGTGGTGGCAGGGTGGATAGGAGAGAGATAGTTGGGGTGGAATGTGAAGCATGGCTGGGGCTGGATAAATATAATAGGCAATATCACACACTCACCCATTAAGGCATTGGGAGCCCTAGGGCTCGTGTTCCAGAGCTGAGACGGTTAAGTCCTTTAGGGACAAGGTCTGGGAGATTCAGTAGTCTAGATGGTACAAAGGCAGGTAGCATCAAAGGCAAGAAGATGGGCAGGATGGAATGTGGAAGTATGACTGGAGCTGGCTCTATGGAGAGGACCATATGACACATTTATGTGACACCACTCAGAGCAGCCTACTCACATACCAGAGCACAGAGGGCTAAGTCTCTCAGGTCAAGGCATTTTGATAGAGTTGAGAAAAACCAGGCATGGTCTACTTGTTTCCTAGATTTGAAGAGATTAGATTTTAGAGTGTTCAGAGAAGGGGACACCCCCCACAATTATTATTATTACATATTATTTATAATAAATATATAACATAAATATAATATGTAATATTATTTATAATACATGAGTATACATATACACACACACATATTCCCATGGAAGGAAATCCCATAGGGGAAGTCAACCAAAGGAGAATGGAAAGCTATCAAGAATGAAACTCCAAACATGCAAAGAGAAATAACTTCAATGAAAAGGGAAAGAGGGAGTTGCTCAAAAAGACAGATGTAGATAATAGTAGGCAGCTGTGTAGTGTAGGGGATAGAATACTGGACTTGCGGTCAGGAAGTTCTGAGTTTGAAATCCTGATTCAGATGCTTATTAACAGAATGACCCTGATCAAATCACTTTACTTCTTTTGACCTCAGTTTCTGCATCTGTAAAATGGGTACTAGGAGCAACTAGATGGCACAGTGGATAGAACACCAGCCCTGGAGTCAGGAGCACCCAAGTTCAAATTTGGCCTCAGACTTACTAGATGTGTGACCCTGGGCAAGTCATTTAACCCTGTTTGCCTCAAACAAAAACAATACTAGCACTTTCCTCATAAGGCTGTTGTGAGAAAAAAAATGAGATAATACATGCAAAGTGCTCTGAAAACCTTAAAGCACTATATAAATGCTAGCTCTCATTCTAGTAATAACTGATACTTATGTAGCACAAAAGTTTGAAAGTACTTTACATATATTATCTCATTTGACCCTCACAACAACCTTGTGAAACAAGTATTATAGGTATTATTATACCCAGTTTACAGATGAAGAAAATAGACTCAAAATCAAAAAGCTTATTTTTTTGAAGTTACCCTTTAAACAGCTTCTATCTAAGCTATATAATTATCTGTGAATGAATGTTCACATATAAATTGGTTGGTTCAGGCAAAATGATACCACTAGTCTTAAAAGTGAATGCAGGCAAGAAGCATGAGGATTTGAGGAAATTAATAGAAGGTATAAATTTAGCATTCTGTCCCTGGGGATGTTCCTCAGTGATATGTACAAATACACACATTTAATCCAAAGGAAAATTTTTTTTCTGTGCCAGTGTGGTTGGAGAGCCCAAGGAAGAACAGAATTGAAGAGTCAGGAATGGGTCAGAAGTAATCTTGGAAATGTTGATTGAGGCCTGGTTCACCTCAGTCTAGGGTGGGGAGACTTCATCTTTTTTGAGCATCTCAGACCCCTTGGAAATCCCATCAAAGACTATGGACTCCTTCTCAGAATGATGTGTTTAAATGCATACAATAAAATTCATAGTATTACAAAAGAAACCAATTATATTGAAATACGGTTATCAAAATACCAAAAAAAGAAAAAAAGTCCACAGATCCCAGACTAAGAATTAATAGGGCCTCTCCTGAGTTTTAGTTAGAGATGGCCGTGTTTCTATAATCAGAAAATGGCAGGGCTGGAAGGAACCTTTAAAATACAGCCCTTAATTTTATAAAGAAGGAAACTGAGGTGCAGAAAGGTGAAGTGATTTGCCTAAAATAAAAATTTATTTAATGACAAAACTAGGACTAGAATTCAGATCTCTAGACTTTTGTGAATTGCACTATCCTTCAGACCATGTTTCTGTTTCCCTCAGCTATGGCCTTTCCCTGTGCTCTTAACTATTAGTGTTTTCTCCTTTGAGGTTACCTTGTAACTATTTTTATGTATCTTGTAGTTAACTATTTATGTATGCACGTGCTGTCTCTTCCCATTTGATTGTAAGTCCCTATCCTTCAGGGATAGGGACTATTCTTTGCTTTTGGTTGGGGAAGAGGGCAATATTCTCAGCCTTTTCCCCAGTGCTTGGTGTATAGCAAGCTCTTAATAAACACTTGCTGATTGATTGAACAGAAGGTCCACCTGAGGAGAGAGGGCATGTAATCCAAGCCAGAGCTATTTAAGAAACCCCTCAACAACAGATCTGACAAATTATCATCTTGTCTTTGCATGGAGACTTCCAATGAGTCTTTTGGGCTGGCTTTTCCATTCCACTTTTGGACAGCTCTAAGGATGCTTTTCTGACATACAACTAAATTTGCCTTTTTGTAATTTCCATCTACTATTCCTAGTTTGGTCCTTGGGAGCCAAGTGGAATAATTCTAATTGCCCTTTCATCTGACAGTCCTTTGAATACTTGAAGGCATCTATCAAATCTTTTCTTTCCTCTATCAGAATTATACCCATAGCAGGGCAGAATCAAAATCCATGTGCAAACTCTGCCCTCCCAAAATGTCAGCTTCACTCTATAGTCAGCGTCAGGATGGGAACAAAAGGACAAATTTAGATTTGATGTAAGGGAAAGGAGCTTCATGATTGGAGCTGTCCAAAGTATCTGGGGAGCCATCTTGGGAGGGAGGGAGTTCCCCTTTCCTGGAGGGCTCTAAGCAAAATCGACATGACTGACCACTTTTTGCACAGGTTGTAGAAGAGTTTCTTTTTTCAGGTATAGGTTGTACTAGATAGCCTAGGAAAGACTCTGAGATCCTCTGATTCTCTTTGTTGTTCTTCTGAGGTGAAAGAAATTTGACATAGGTAAGCTCTCTGGGCTAGTCATAGCCCCTCCAATTTTTGAGGATTATTTCTGTACTATTGGTATTAACTGTTCTTTTTAAAGTTTGATAAAATTCTTCTTTGAATTCATCAAAACAAGATTTTTTTTTTGCTTTGGTAGCTCTATTACAGCCAGTTTCAGTTATTCTTCTGAGATAGGATTATTTAAGATTTCTATAAGTCTTCTGTTAGAGTATTTTATATTTTTTGAAGATATTCCTTTATTTCTTTGGCATTCTTGGTTTAACTAATACACTGTGTATAGTAGATTCTGATCATTTTATTTCTTCTAGTTTTATTGTGATTTCCCTTTGCGTGCTTGGATGACTTGATATTTATGTACTCTTTAATTAGATTGGCTAAAGGTTTATTGATTTTATTAGTCTTTTCAAAGAACCAGTTTTTAGTTTTATTTATTATTTCTATAGGGTTTCTTTTTTGATTTCTAGCTTATCCTTTCCCCCTCTAATTTTTAAACATCTCTTTTGTGCTTATTTAAAATTTATTTGTTGGCTTTCTATTTTTTAAAATGCATATTCAGTTCATTAATCCTCTCCTTTTCCATTTTTGTTCAACTTTCACATATTTTCAGGGATATCCTTTCACCCCAAGGATTGCTTTAGCTACATCCCAGAAATTTTGGGATGCTAGCCACCTGAGTTCTGAGCAGTTTCCCAGCATGGACCCTCATATAACCAAACTAATCTGATCCACAAAACTTGCTTAATCCATTTCCCTACCTTTGAACATGTGTGATACCCTCTACGGGGACCCCCCCCATCTGCTTCCTTCGTAATCCATGTCCCTTAGTAGTGGAGAGGGAGTGTGGTGTAAGATGAACAATGTGGTTTAGTGGATGGAGCTTTGAACCTAGCAATTAGCACAGTGCCTGGCATAGAATACATGCTAAATAAATGTTTATTGATTAATTGATGGAATCATGAAGGCCTAGGTTTGAATCCTACTATAGACATTTACTAGCTGTATGACCCTAGGTGAATCATTTAACCTCTGTGAGCCTCAGTTTTCTTATCTGTAAAATGGAGATGATAATAAATGTACCTATCTCTAGTGATTTTTGTAGGCTTTAATGAGATAATGTCTGTAAAGCACTAAATGTCAGCTATTATTACCATCATCATCACCATTAACTCCTCCAGAAAACCTTGACTCCATATAAGTAATACTTCTCTACCAGATGTCACCTTCATGTGGTTGGACTCTTTGTGACACTCATTTGCCCAAAGGATTATAGACTTAGAGCAGGGAGGGCCTTTACAAAGTCCCGTAGGTCGTGGCAGAGATAGAACTCAAATTGACTTCAGATCAAGAGTTCTTTTTCTAGCACCATAGTATTGCTCCAAGTTCTTCCCTCTGGGGTTAGGCAGCATAAATCTAAACACTTTTTTCATCCGACAGCCCTTCAAATAGATGAAGAGAGGAATCGTGAAGCCCCATGCCTCCAAGGAAAAGGACTTGCTCAAGGTCACAGGCAATATAATATTAGCAAAGCTAGCATTTGAGCTCAGGTCTGCCAACTCCAAATCTAGTATCTAGGACAGTGTGCCATGCTGTTTCTCCCACAGATCACAAAAAGTGATGTTTGAGTCAAGTCTTAAAAGAAACCAAGGATTCAAGAAATGGAAGTAAAGAGAAAGAGCATTCTAGACATGGGGGACAACCAGTGCAAAGGCTTCGAGATCAAAGACGGAGTATTTTATGTGGGGCGTGGTGAGGATGCCATTGTGTTTGGATGGGAGAACATGGAGTAACAGGGAGTAATGTACAAGAAGCCTGGAGGATCAGGAAGGGACCAGCTTTAAAGAGTTTTAAATAGCAAACAAAGTGGAACTAGAAGTAATAGTATTACAGAAGAAATTTAACTGATAAATAAAATGAGGCCATTTCTCTGAGCATAACATAATTTATTAATAGGGGCATGCAATCTACTAATAAAGGACAAATCAACGACATGCCTCCATTTGTGCCAAAGACCCTGAGAGCTGGCATGGTCTTTTATACCAACATGTATCTTCCTTCTGATTGGTCTTACAGACATCGTTGGGACCTCCCCTGGCCATCCTGATTGGTAGACATTTTAACGAGGAGGTAGGCGAAGAGTTGTAGTGCTGTCCATGGGGTTTTCTTGGCAAAGATACTGGACTGGTTTGCCATTTCCTTCTCCATTGGATCACCTTTTGTCAGAACTTTCCACTGTGATATGTCCATCTTGGGTAACTCTGCATGTCATAGCTCAGAGTTTCATTGCAAACCTCCATCATGACAAAGTAGTGATGGGGGAATGGTGGTGGTGAGATTGTTGTTGTTGTTCAGTTGTGTCCAGCTCTTCACGACCCCATTTGGGGTCTCTTGGCAAAGATACAAGAGCAGTTTGCCATTGCCTTGTCCACTTCATTTTTACGGAAGAGGAACTGAGGCAAACAGGGTTAAGTGACTTGCCCAGGGTCACACAGTTAGTAAGTGTCTGAAGCCAGATTTGAACTCAGGGAGATGTTTTCCTCACTCCAGGCCACTCTCCACCCCCTACCCTCATTCTATCCACTGCACCACCTAGCTGCCAGTTGGGCTATAAAGAAAGCTGAGCTCAGCAGAATCAATGCGTTGGAATTGTGGTGCTGGAGAAGACTTCCGAGAGTCCCTTGGACAATAAGGAGATCAGATCAGTCAATCCAGTCACTGGAAGGTCAAATACTGAAGCTGAAGCTTAAATACGTTGGCCACATAAGGTGACAGGATTCATTGGAAAAGACCCCAACGTTGGGAAAGATTGAAGGCAAAAGGAAAAGGGGACAGCGGAGGATGAGATGGATAGAGTGTCATGGAGACAAAGAATGTGAACTTGGATAGACTTTGAGAGATAGTGGAGTATAGAAGGGCCTGGCATGCTATGGTTCACGGGGTCTCGAAGAGTCCAACACAACTGTACAACAACACGCTAAGAGTTCTCAGCTCCTCCCTTTTACTTCATCTTTGGGAGGAAGGGAAGGCAGCTGGGAAAAGCAGGCGGACCCTCAGATATGGCTGATCATGTCCCTCTTTGACTCCTAAGGAATGCAAGTTGCTAGCAATCTTAACCAGAAAAACAGAAGCCATCTCAATCAGGTTTTCATTGGCTTATTCTCCACTTTGTAGACCAAGTCACTCCAAATTTTAATGAAGGGAGCTCATACTCCCTAGAAGAGGGTCTGACTCAAATAGGGTCCTGTAAACAGAAGCCAGAGTCCCATTTGGGTGAGACCCAGCCCAAACTAGTTAAGGAGCAGATTCCTAGGAGCTAAGGGTGATCACATTAAGGGGCAGCTAGGTGGTACAATGGATAGAGCTTTGGCCTTGGATTCAGGAGTATGTGAGTTCATACTAGCTGTGTGACCCTTGGCAAGTCACTTAACCCTGATTGCCTCACCAAAAAGCAAAAAAAAAAAAAAAAAAGAGTGATCACATTACTTGGCCATAATCTTCAATGCCTACTTGGACTTTTCAGGAGTGGGGTCTTGACAAAAATAGGAGGAAAAAGGATGGATCACAAATTAATAATTGGTTATTAGTATAATAGCATACTATTAATTTCTATCAATAGGTAGCCACTGGAATTGATTGAGTCTGTGCAGTATTGACATCAGACCTGTGATTTCAGAAAATCACAGAGTATTGTAGTGTGGGAATGTGGTTTCTACAGAGCCAAGCAGACCTTCAGGTGCTGAGTGATTCCCCATGAACGGTAGCAGGAGTCCGCCTGACTTGCCTGCATGGGTAGGCACATCTCATTATCTGATATTAGTAGCTTGACAGCTAATAGCAGCTGAGAACTGCCTCAATTACTGGAAATCTCCACATTTCACTCAGCCAGAACACTCCCTGTCCATTTAGCCAATGAACCCTCTGTTATGGCAATCACTGTTATCTGCCAAGCTTTTGGAGATTAGTAGCCTGGTGGACTTCAGGCTCACACTCCCTTCACCTGCAAAACCATTAGGCTGCAGTTGCTGTTGATCGAAAGAAGGTTTTCTCATCCTTCAGGTGATGGTTGCTTGGACTTCCCAGGAGAGGCTATATGGGAGCAAGCTTTCAGCACCCAAGGAGGAGATTTGGTTTTTATTTTAAAAAATCTCTCTCAATTCTCAGCTCCTTTAAAGCTGAGGATCATCTCCCTAAAGCCAACAATCTTAGAAACCTAAGCACTTTGCAAACATCAAATCTGTCTCAGAGTCCAATGAGGAAAAATGCAACCCCCTTGTAAATGGTGCCAGAGAGTGGCTCACCTTTGACACAGCAATGATATGTGGCTGCTTGTACTTACTAATAGATGGAAACTCTTGCCTCCTCATGGGAAGTGGGAGCCAGAGGTCACTGGCAATTTCCTCCTATGGCAGCATGATGCAGTAGAGATGTATTAAATTTGAAGTTGGGGATCTGTGTTCAAATTCTGGCTATATTACAGTGTAACCTTGGGCAAATCACTTAAGTATCAATTTCTTGATGTGTAAAATAAGAGGAGTTGGATTAGATGGCATCTGAGGTCTCTTACAGTTTCTAGATCTATGATATAACAGTCCTCTTTGTGCCTCAGTTTCCTTATCTGTAAAATGACAGAGTTGAACTCTGTAGCCTTGAAGTCCTTTCTCATTCTAAATATACACTCTTATGATCTCAAAGTTCCTGACAACTAGGAGCACTGGAAATAAAGTATTTGATTTTATTCCTTTTATATTAAGCAGGATGGTCCTGGATTTTGTATGTAATACAAAATGGGACCGGGAGTCAGGAGACCCAGCTTCATCTCTTTGTTTTGCCTCTTCCAAGTTGTTGATCATGGACCATTCATTTCACTTCTCAGTTTTCTCACCTGTAAAGTAAGAGTATTGGGGCAGATGGTCTCTAAGACTCTTTCTAGTTTTAATATCCTATGATGATTTGTTGACTTCTTGCCCTCCCCAGACTTTGATGGATCAGCATGATTTAATCAGTATGGGGATTCCCTTCTCAGCTAGGAGACACAGTGGATAGGATGCCAGGCCTAGAGTTAAGAAGATCTGAATTCAAATCAGGCCTCAGACATTTACTCCCTGTGTCGCTCTGGGCAAGTCACTTAACCTCTGTTTGCCTTAGTTTCCTCAACTATAAAATGGGGATATAATAGTATCTACTACCCAGGGTTTTTGTGAGGATCAAACGAGGTAATAATTATAAAGTAATTAGCATAGTGCTTGGCACATAGTAGGTACTTAATAAATGCTTATTTCCTTCCATCTGTGTCTCTTCATCCTGAGCCTTACCTATTTTATCTTATTAAAATGTGTTGATTATTATATTGAAAATGTCTCTTATGGCATTTCTTTTCTGGTTTTCTTTTCTTTTTCTTTTTTTTTTGGTGAGGCAATAGGGGTTAAGTGACTTGCCTGGGGTCACACAGCTAGTAAGTGTCAAATGTCTGAGGCTGGATTTGAACTCAGGTCTTCCAGACTCCAAGGCCAGAGTTTTATCCACTGCACCATCTAGCTGCCCCACTATGGCATTTCTTGAAAGAAGACATCCTTGATAACATGATATGACCTGCTTACTCTCACCATGCAGTTTTCTACTGGGAGGGGTTTTTTTTTCATTTTTTTTTATAGGCAATTGGGGTTAAGTGACTTGCCCAGGGTCACACAGCCAGTGTCAAGTGTTTGGTCTGAGGCTGGATTTGAACTCAGGTCCTCCTGACTTCAGGGCCGATGCTCTATCCACTGAGCCACCTAGCTGTCCTCCACTGGGAGTTCTTTAAGAGAGTTGTTATTGCTGTTCAGTCGTGTGTGTGTGACTCTCCATGGCCCCATTTGGGGTTTTCTTGGCAAAGATACTGGAGTGGTTTGCATTTCCTTCTCCAGCTCATTTTACAGATGAGGAAACTGAGGCAAATAGGGTTAAGTGACTTGTCCAGGATCACACAGCCAGTCTGAGGCCAGATTTGAACTCAGGAAGATGAGTCTTCCTGATTCCAGGCCCAGTATTCTATCTACTGCTACTGCACCACCTAGTGGCTTCTTTAAGAGTAGTCATTGTTTCATTCCTCATATTTGAATCCCTAGCTCCTAGAATAGTCCCAGGCACGTAGTAAGTGCTTAATAAATGCTTCTTGATAGATTTTGCATTGTTTGTGGTTTTCATTTTTCTTGCATTCCTGGTGTTTCATGATTTGAAACTATATAGCCATGGAGCATGAATGGAAGAATATTTGTATTAAAAGATGAATTTCTGCAAGAGGAAAATGCATCTTTCCCCATTTATCCCTTGAAAGGTCCCTTTGCTCAAACATTTTGTCTTTCACTGAGCTTGGGGTGATGTGGCAACCAAGAACGCTAATGGGTTGTTGAGATGCGTTAAGAGAGGCCTAGCTTTCAAGACCAAGGAGGGGGTGGTCCCTCTTACTCTGCTGGATTAGAATGTTCAGTTCTGCACAGTCTGAAAAGGACATTGATAAGCTGGGAAATGTCCTGAGGAAGGCAACCAAGATGCAGCAGGGCTTTGAGTTCATCTTATTAGAATCAGCGGAAGGAACTGGGGATGGTTAGCCAGGAAACTAGGAGACCCCAGGGACAGACATGTTATCTATGTTCATGTATTTGAGGGAAGAAGGCTTAGACTGGTTCTTTTTGGCTCTAGAAGGCAGAATTAGGAACACTGGGTGGAAGTCACTCTATCAGAGATAGGGATCTACCTTTCAGGGATAATAGATTCATGTTCCCTCCAGTCCTGACTCAAGCTGATTTGTACACATGTTTGTCATGAATCCTCCAATGAGGCAATTAACTCTAGCATTTTGATAGCACACAATGTCCAGGCTATTTGCAGAACTGAGTCTTTCAGGAATGGTCTAAAAAGAGTTGTCTGCATCTGGAATCATCATATCAAGGTGGAGGCAACTAGATTGCACAGTGGATCTCCATCCACTTGGACTGGCCTTGGAGTCAGGAATATCTGAGTTTGAAGCCTGCCTCAGATGCTACCAGCTAGGAGGCCCTGAGGAAGTCACTTAACTGCTGTCTGCCTCAGTTTCCTCATCTGTAATATGGAAATAATAATAGCCCTTACCTCCCAGGGTTTTGTGAGGATAAATGAAATAATATTTGTAAAGTACCTTGCAAACATTTAAGGACTATATAATGCTAGCTGTTTTGTAGTGTTATGGTTATTATTAGATGTGCTTTGCTGAAGAGTTTGGGATGAAATGAGACTAGGAATAGCAGTGAGGGCTGAGGAACCATGGGGCAAATTCTATTCTGGTGTCCCTCCCAGGAGAATAAGACAGTGGAAAGAGGGCTGGAGGACCTGAGTGCATATTCTGGCTTGGCTACCTGCTAATTGCATGACCTTGGCTAAGTCATTTCCCCTCTTTAGGGGAAATTAAGGCCTCTTTAGGCCTTAATTATTTCATTTATAAAATGAGGGGGATTGATTAGATGGCCTCCCAGGTCTCTTTCAGCTCTAAAGTTACAGTCACCCCATTTCAGTAGGACTTTCACCTCCTTATTCCTGGGAAGTATGGGTCTCTTAATGCAGCCCAGTCACATCAGCACTTTCAGCTGTCATATTATACCACTGACTCCTATTGAGTTTATAGTTCATGCAAATCCCTAGATCTTTTTCAAACAAACTGCTATCTAGCCTTGTCTTGTACTTGTGAAGGTGATTTTTTTGAACTATGGGTAAGACATTTATCCCTGTTCAATTTCATCTAATTAGATTCCACCCAGTGCTCTAGCTGGTCAATATTTCTTTTTGGATCCTGACTTTGTAGGCCTGTGTGTGTGTGTGTGTGTGTGTGTGTGTGAGATCTATCCCTTTCAACTTTGTGTCATTTATAAAGCTCACCTTTATATGTCCCTTTATTCAAATCATTGATAAAAATGTCAAACTGTATAGGGCAAGCACATCGACAAAACAACAAATGGGAATGCCGGGTGAATGTCCTTTAAAAGATTGTGAAGATGGGACTGGAGTATGAGCAAATCCTTAATATGAAATCAGCAGAATGATATGAATTTTCTGTCAAATTGAGACACTCTTGGGGCACTCAACTGGAGACCTCCTGCCATGTTGACATTGAACCATTAGGGACTTGGAGCCATTCAGTGAGCTCTGAATCAATCTAATTGTATTATCATTTTGTCTATACCTTTTCCCATAAGAATAACATGAGATATTTTTTTAAGTGCTTTGCTAAAAGTCTTATGGCATATTTATAGCAGCTCTTTTTATGGTGGCTAAGAATTGGAAACTGAAGGAATGTCCATCAATTGGGGACTGGCTAAACAAGCTATGGTATATGATTGTGATGGAATATTATTGTGTTATAAGAAATGATAAGCAGAATGATTTCAGAAAAACCTGGAAAGACTTACGTGAACTGATACAAAGTGAAGTGAGAAGAACCAGGAAAACATCGTACACACTAACAGCAATATTGTATGATGAAGAACTGTGAATGACTAAGCTATTCTCAGCAATCCAAGTCAAACCCAAAGGACTAATGATGAAGCATACTATCCACTCCCAGAGAAAGAATTGATACTGTCTAATTTAGATTAAACATGCTATTTTTCACTTTTTTCTTTCTTTTATTTGAGTCTTCTTATACAAAATGACTAATATGGAAATGTTTTACATGATTGAAAAAAAATTCTATGGTATTCTTTTGATCTACCAGTTTGGTATCTCTCTTGAAAAAGAAAATGTTGTTAACATCCTAGGATCTTTAGTTTTCTTCAAGCTTAACTCATCTACCATGTCCTTCTTAAAGGAAGCCTTTACTAATCTTCCTTTTTTTTCTATTCCTCCTCAAATTGTTCAGCATGTTTATGCAATATATTATATATGTACATACTTATCTATTTGCATGCTATATATAGCTCCCTAACAGAATGTGAACTGTTAAGAGAAGGGACTGTTTTTCAATTTGACCTTTGTATTCTCAGCACTGTGTACAATGCCTGGCACACAGTAGGTAATTAATAGGAAGGAAAAGAAGGAAACAAGCATTTATCAAGCATCTACTATATACTATGTGTTGGGCAATATGCTGAGTGCTCCATTCATTCATTCATTTATTTATTTTTGCTTTAAAAATATCATTTCATTTGATCCTCACAACAAGCCTGGGAGGGAGGTGCTATTATCACCCTCACTTTACACTTGTGGAAACTGACGCAGACAGAGGTTAAGTGACTTGCCCAACAACTTACACAGCTTAAGTGTCAGATTTGAACTCAGATCTTTCTGATTCAAGGACTAATCCACTGTACCATCTAGCTTTTTATTGGGTTAGATTAGATATGTTATATTCATTTTCACTCATTCATAGGTTCATCTGTAAAGCCATTCTTGAGGAATATCCTTTAAGCATTTAGTGTATTTCTCCTCTTCATTTTTAAAAAAAGTAATATTTGTTATCTGGATGCACAAGGACTGGGTTCAGTCTTGGAAGCTTCTCTCTAAGAATAAATTCTATGTTTTTGTCCCTTCGCAGTGAAAATCTGGGAATGTTTGACTTTGGCTTTTCTTTTTCTATCTCTGCGCTAGGGATTTTCAGTTCTGTTTTAAACACTGAGCTAACAATATGCATTTAAATCTAGAAAACACAAAAACTCATCCCCAAATCCATAAACAGTCTGGAAAACTCTTCCTTCTGGTGAACTGCCTAACCCAATGAGCCACCCTATTCTCTGACACCTGGGCTTGAGGGGCTCTCCTCCCTCCATCTTGGGGCTTGGAGGAAGTGGAGCAACACTCCCTCTTAGGTCTTCTCTTCCCTTGGGGCCATTCAATCCACCTGACACATAGTTTAGACCCAAGATAGGTTCAGGATTCCAGATTTTAGAGCTGGAAAAGACCTTGGAGGCCATTCCTCATTTTACCGATGAGGAAGAGGCCTGGGGAGAATGAAGTGGCTTGTATAAAGTCACATAGGCATTAAGTGGCAGAACTAGGATATGAACCCAGTCTCCTGACTCTGAATTCAGGGCTCTACCCGCTGTACCACATTGCCTCTTGTGCTAGCTTCTCTTCCTCCTTTTGCCAGGTAGAGATAGTAATAGGGATATGCTTAAGGGGGAAGGGAAAGGCCTTTAAAATTATTAAGATGAAAGACCTGGCAGAAGTGTAGTCTGTTATTAATAGTCGAGTCCTGATGGCATTTTATCCGAGAGAAAAGTTAGGCTGCTGATGAGAGAATAAGTGAACTTTCCAAGCAGCTTGGGTCACTCCCCCTTCCCTCACCCCTAACTAATACCCACAGAAGACCAAGGAGTGGGGATTCTGTCTCAGGGGGCGTTGGGTAAATGTCACTGAAAATCCAAGTGCACTAGGATTCATAGGCACCAGGGGAGCGCTCTTCCCCAAAGGTTAACTGCTGAGGCTATAACTTAAGACATGGTGGGCCTGATTAATGTGCACCTCTGGAGGGTATTGAGGCATGAGACAAAGTGGAGTATTTCCAACTCACTTGAGAAATGCATAATCATTAATCAACATTACCCTGGCACACTCAGCAGTCTAGACTAAGTGGCCTCTTGTGATTAGGGCCTGGGCCCTTGAAAAATAAAAGTGTAATATTTTAACATTTTAAAACATATAGGGACGTGCACATTTGATAATGGCTAGGGGGAGCTTCCGGGGGAGCTTGCCGGGCCAGACCAGGGAGGGGGAGGGGAGCTTCAGTCTCCCTGGAGCCGGAGGAAACAATGACACTCAGTAGGAAGCAGGGATGGGGGGTAGGGGGGCTGTCATCAGACATGCAGATGAGCACTTTACAATGCTCCAGGAAGGCCCTCTTTTCCTCTTTCCCCCAATTCTGTAACAGATTACAGTGAAGGAAAAAAGCGAGTATAGCTGTGAAAAAAAGAAAGTAAGATGGTCCTCTGGAAGGAGTTGTTAGCACTGTTCTTTGTCCTTTGTTTTGAAGAGGACCAGTGGTGTCACTGGGTAATGTCTTGACTTGCGTGTGAACTGTATTTAAGTGAGGCAGAGTTGTGCAAACCCGTCAGCTCCTCATTCTCTTTTTCAGAATCATTGAAGTGGCAGGACAAAAGTCAGGATGACTGCCAATGGCCGGGGATGCGGTGGATGACCTTGGCGTATTTAATGTCTGACTGAGCTCTAAGCGCTCCTCAGCGCCTGCTTCAGTCGCCTTCATGGTCGGGTTGGAATGAATTGTTCTCATCCCCCCCATTCACATGCTTGGGGTAGCCAACCCCTTAACTCACAGATGGGTTTCAGGCCTGTTGGTTACCCTCAGCCTGGTTTAGCTCTGTGCCTAGACAGTTTTACCAGGTTGTGGCCGCTGCACATGTTACAGCTTCATGGGACCCACACGTGAGAATTGGGTCACAGGTGGACACCAAAGGTGGACGAGCAGCCCCGAAAACAACTCAGCGAGCCCTCACACCAGAGGTGCTAGTCCTCCCTGAACACCCCAGACATCAATAATAGTAACTGACATTGATCTAGCCCTTTGAAATGATCCTTACACCAATCCTAAGAAGAAGATAATACAAGTGTGTTATCCCTCCCCCTCCCCCTCCCAACTAGCAGGTTAGGGGCCCTGCTGGATGGTTCACGTTGCTCTGTTAATCTGCAATCCTAAAACCATAGCTCACAAGCCACCACTGATGCCTTTATACTTAATAGTCAGCCAGAACACATAATTAGTTCATAGAGAAGGCATTTAATAAAATAGTGAAGTAGGAAAAGTAACAACAAAACATATCCTCCATAAATACAAGGTTCAGTCTTCCATAAATTCCAGGCACACATAGGCAACACACATAGAGAGGCACATGTGTGGCTGAGGCATGAGCAAGGAAGGGCAATTTACACCCGTGATGTTGTGGGATTGTTAGTGGCCTGCTAGCCTTGTAGTTTCTGTTAGATGGTCCTGCTCCCTGCTGGGTGTGCTGTTTCTGCTGGATGCTGTTCTGGACAAAAGTCTGCCGCTGGCTGCTGCCAGGCTGGATTCAAAGTCTCTGAAACATTCTACTTGGTTATTAACTCTACTGCCTCCAGCTTCTGGCTTAGTTGAAATCCTTAGCTACATCTTCCACAGCTGCTGTATTCCGCTTAGATTCTCAGTCCTAGGAGCCATATTCCTTCGCTCAGCTAGCTTACAGTCTTGGATTGAGTTTATTCTTTGGATTTGTCCTCTTAGTGCTGGGACTAGATCCCTCTATCAGAGACCTCACCCTAGCTTATGGTGATTATTACATATACTTCTAATTTTCAGTCTCTGAAGGCTAGACCTTGTCTTTTACCACAAAGGCTTCTGCTAAGAGAGGGAACAGGGTACATTTCTTTTCATTTTCAAATTGTTAACATTTTTGTTTAAAGTAAATTCTATCCCTCTCTCTTCCTTCCCCTCCCTCCAAAAGGTAAGCAAGCAGATATAGGTTATACACGTGCAATTATATAAAACAATTCCATATTAGTCATTTTATACAAGAAGACTCAAACAAAAGAAAAAAATGAAGGAGAAAGTGAAAAATAGCATACTTCAGCCTATATTCAAACAAGATCTGTTCTTTCTCTGGAGGTGGACAGTATGCTTCATCATTGGTTCTTTGGGATTGTCTCGAGTCATTGTATTGCTGAGAATAGCCGAGTCATTCACCGTTCTTCATCTAACAATATTGCTGTTACTGTGTACAGTGTTCTCCTGATTCTATGCATCAGTTTATGTAAGTCTTTCTAGGTTTTTCTGAAATTATCCTGTTTGTCATTTCTTATAGTACAATAATGTTCCATCACAATCATATACCACAACTTGTTTAGCCACTTCTAATTCTTAGCCACCACAGAAAGAACTGCTATAAATGTTTTTGTATAGATAGGTCCTTTCCTCTTTTTTTTTTGGATGTCTTTGGGACATAGACCTAACAGTGGTATTGCTAGATCAAAGAATATGCAGTTTTATAGCCCTTTGGGCATAGTTCCAAATGGTTCTCCAGAATGATTGAATCAGTTCACAAGTCTGCCAACAGTGCTTTAGTGTCCCAGTTTTCCCATATCCCCTCCAGCATCCAACATTTTCCTTTTTTTGTCATATTAGCCAATCTCAGGGGTGGGGAACCTGTGGCCTCAAGGCCATATGTGGCCTTCTAGGTCCTCAAGTGGAGCCCTTTGACTGAATCCAGTTGTGGCCTTAAGGCTGCAGGTTCCCCAACCCTAGCCAATCTGATAGGTCTCAGGTGGTACCTCAAAGTTGTTTTAATTTGTATTTCCCTAAGCAATAGTAATTCAGGGTATTTTTTCATATGACTATAGATAGCTTTGATTTCTTCATCTGAAAACTGATTGTTCATATCTTTTGACCATTTATCAATTAGGGAATGACTTGTTTTTTTTTATTAATTTATTTTTAGTTTTCAACATTGGCTTCCTTAAGCTTTTGAGTATTAAATTTTCTCCCCCCTTCCTTCCCTTTCTCCATCTCCCTCCCCAAGATGACACACAATCTGATATAGACTCTACATATACATTCCTATTAAACATATTTTCACATTAGTCATGTTGTAAAGAAGAATTAGAACCAATAGGAGGAACCACAAGAAAAAAAGAAACAAAACAGAACAGAAGAAAAAAAAACGAGCAAATAATATGCTTCGATTTGTATTCAGACTCCATAGTTCTTTCTCTGGATATGGATAGCATTTTTCATCATGAGATTTTTGGAGAAGTCTTAGATCCTTGCATTGCTGAGAAGAGCTAAGTCTAATAAAGTTAGACATTGCACAATGTAGCTGTTACTGTGTACAACATTCTTGTGGTTCTTCTTACTTCACTCAGCATCAGTCCATACAAGTCTTTCCAGGTTTTTCTGAAGTCCACTTGCTCATCATTTCTTATAGCACAATAGTATTCCATTACATTCATATACCACAACTTGTTCAGCCATTTCCCAATTGATGGGTATCCCCTCAATGAACAATTCTTTGCCACCACAAAAAGAGCTGCTATAAATATTTTTGTACATGTGGGTCCTTTTCCCATTTTTATGATCTCTTTGGGATACAGCCCTAGAAGTGGTATTGCTGGGTCAAAAGATGACTTGTATTTTTATAAATTTGACTCAGTTCTCTATATATTTGAGAAATGAGGCTTTTATCAGAGCTACTTGTTACAAAATCCTCCCCCCCCCCCAGTTTTCTGCTTTCCTTTTAATTTTGGTTGCCTTAATTTTGTTTTGCGGAAACTTTTTAATTTAATATAATCAAAATTAAATATTTTACATTTTGTAATGCTCTCTACATCTCTTTTCTTAAAAATAATTTAAATTTTATTGAGGGTCCACCAGATTTTAGTTGACTTGGGACATTAACACTCCTCTTTAGCAATACTGTTTTTCTTGAGTATTCCTATGAATGACTTTTTTTCTTCATGGTCTGAAAGCTACCTATGACCAAATTTGGAGGTGGTATAAAAAATCTTCAAGTTAGGATTTTCCATGGTGTTTTATTTTACATTTGTTTGAATACATAGGGATTTTAATAGGGATCTTATTGGTTCAGACAACACAGTCCTTCATCATGATAAGGTTATTAGTCACCATCATAGTGGATAAAACCTTCCAGAGGGTTCATATACTTATCAGTTTAGAATCAGTGAATTGTTTCTTTTCTTTTCTTTTAAATCCATTTTCCATCCTTGATCTGGTAGGCCTGTCCAATCTAACAAATCTCATTGATCTTTGCTTGGTGGTGGTGACCCTTTGCTTGGTGGTGGTGGGCCATGGAGAATACCATGCAGGCAGGATACCAAGCCTTCATACAGGCCACCTTGCATAGGTTTTGCTGGGTTTTTGCAAGGTAGTTTCTGGATGTGCTGGTGGCTGATGACCCCTTTGTAACTCTGCCATTGGTCATACCAATAACATCAATCATTTCATCCTGTCTAGACTCAGTGGATTCTGGCCTCCAGTTTCTACTTGGCCCATCCCAACTTCTCAGATATTCACCTATTATTCACCTGGATCTCTACCAGGTAAGATTTCTTCTTCCTGGGGTACAGCAATGACCCTGGCAACTTGGCATTATTTCTCCACATTGCTAAGGTCTTCATTCAGTTGCTTCTTGCCATCCTTATCCTGCTATTTCTTGTAGTATTGGATGAAGGTCCTTTTCTTGGATTTGTATTAGTATTTGCAGAACTGCCTCTTTTTTTCATTTTTTGTGGGGAAGCAATCAGGGTTAAGTGACTGGTCCAGGGTTACACAGTAAGTGTCTGAGGCTGGATTTGAACTCAGGTCTTCCTGATTGCAGTGCTGGTGCTGTATCCACTGTGCCACCTCCCTGCCCCAGAACTGCCTCTTATGCTCATAACTGGTATGCTTGGCAAAGATGACTTTACCTGTATGAAGACCACACCCTTCCAGCTCTCTTCCCTTCTCCCTATGATGCTTATAATGACTATGGGGGGTATTTTCAAAATGATGATGGACTCTACTATTTTCTGGTTGTTCATCTTGGACCTAGGTTCTTCCGCCTCTTACACGATGTGGATCCCTGGATACCCTTTTAGCTCAAGAAGGTAGTGAGATGAATTGGCATAGTGAATTCATCTGGGGAAACTCTTGAATTTCCTCTGTGCCTGTGGTGGAAAACCTAGAGAAGTCCGTGAAGTACAGTGGAAAGAATGCTGGATTTAGAGTCCGAATACAGGTTCAAATCCCAGCTCTGATACTTATTCCCAGTGTGACCTGGACAAATCACTTCATTCCGGGACTCAGTTCTTTGTCTGTAAAATGAAAGGGTTGGACCAGGCAGCCACTTAGGTCTCTTCCAACTCTTCATCTATGATCCTATAATTTATGTCTACTAATGTGAGCTGGGAGAGCCAAAAGGTACATTTCCTACTCAAAAGTCTCTGCTGCCACTCCCATTTGTATATACACTAACTGGCCAACAGGGTCTCAGAAATAGGTCCTTAAATCACAGGAATGATATGGAAACAGCTGCTAGTTTTAAGGACTGATGAGCCTGTGTTATTTTGTCAAATGCTAACAGGAGCTGTGGGAATGCCCAGGCAAAACCACTCTTGTTGTCACTTGCCTGGCCCCTTTGCACCAAATTAAAGGTTTGACAGATCCCTGTAAAGTTCAAGGTGATGGAAATTCAGTGTTTTCTCCCTGCTGGTCTTCATCCCCTTTCCCACCTTCTCTGCCCCTTGTCAGTCTAAAATGCTCTCTCTGCTTGCTGCCTGCCAAGTCCTGAAGGGAACACCCGCTGGGATTTACCACCTGTCCCCTCCAACAGATGTCTCCAGTAATAAGACTGGAACACATTTCAGGCTGATGTTCTAGGGTGATGATTGAATGTTATTTTTCTACCCGAGCAAAACCCTAACAGCTGTACTGGGAAAGCCAAATGGAGTAGAAGTAACTGAGAAAATAAGTGAGAGAAAAAGAAAACACCTTTTCGTATTTCTTTCACTGAATTCTGCTCCTTTCATCTTTAAAAGCAGAAATGAACAGACTATCTCCTCCATGAAGCCTTCCAGACTGCTGTTCCTAATTGCTGTTCAGTTGTTTCAGTGTCTTCATGATCCCACTTGGGGTTTTCTTGGCAAAGATACTGGAGTGGTTTGCCATTTCCTTCTCCAGCTCATTTTACAGATGAGGGAACTGAGGCAAACAGGGTTAAGTGACTTGTCCACACAGCTAGCATATGTCTGAGGCCAGATCTGAAATCAGGTTGATGAGTTTTCCTGACTCCAGGCCCGTCAACTTTATCCACTGCACCACCTAGTTCCCCTTATTGCTTATTTATCCCATTAGATCCAAAAGCCCCATAAAATCTACTTATTTTGTTATTTTGTTTTACATGTATATATGTACATATACTCATATGTATGTATGCACATGTATGTATATATACACACACATACACATATGCATGTATTTATAGACACACATACATATATTTATATTTCTATATAGATACATACCTATATGCTTTTATGGTGAAATACATTTATCTCTCACAATATCTATATGCTTTCAATAAAAGCAATAAAAGCATATAGATATAAAGCTAAAAATATCTTTATCTCTAGCTTGACATATCTAAGGATTAGAAGCCCCACATGTAAGGAAAGGCTCCATCTGCAAAGAGGGTCTTTTGTGGTTTGAAGGGAGGCAGAACAGACATCTCCAATCTCTTCTCCCTCTACCCTTCTTCAAGGGAAATTTTCATTCCTGTCAAGATAAGAAACAGAAAGTTGGGGCCGGAAGTCATTACTCTGATCTCCTGAAAGAGAGAGAGAGAGAGAGAGAGAGAGAGAGAG
>NW_020946430.1:0-3969 GCF_900497805.2 Vombatus ursinus | reverse complement strand
GGGCAGTAGGCTTAATGGAGCCATCGTGCAAATTCTCTTAACTGTCTTTGAAAACAGCCAGCTAGAGAGGTGGAGGGATTACAGCAGTTCTCCCACACTGTCCCAAAGAGTTGCCTTCTGGCTTTGTGAGGGCAGTAAGGCTAGGTGTGGCACAGAACATTTGATCCACAGCCTATGGGGTTGCTCAGGGATCTGCCTGCCTTTGGGCCATTTTCACTGATGGACCCAAATTCGTGGGTCCACAAAGGGGAGGTTTGGGCAAATACTTCTTAAGCCTTAACTGGATAAGGACCCTCCAAAGATTAGCATCAGAGATGGGTTCCCCAACCAATTCTTTTCTTATTCACTTTAGATTGAGATTGAGATCGAGATTGAGAAACTGAGGGATCCAGCTTGTTGCCCTCTTTATAAGTAGGGTTGACACTACTCTGTCTGCCAGTGATACCTGTGACCAGCCAGTCCCCTGAGAATACTGCTGCCCCTGGATCTACTTGGATGGGAAGTTGTTTCAGAGCAAGCTGATTAAGGCAGGAAGAGGACAGACATCAACCACTTATCAGTTGGGGAATGACTAAACTGTATTTTTTTAAGGAACAAAATTGTATTTTCTCTCTTTCCCACTTCCTCCCTGAGCTGAAAAAGAAAGAAAATCAAAATCCTTGTAACAAATGTGCAATGTCAAGCAGAACAGATTCCTCCATTGGCTACATCCACAAATGAAGGCCTCATTCTGCCCTCTGAGTCCCCCCCTACCTCTGTCAGGAGTGGGCAGAGTGCTGGGCCAAGGGGTCATTTCTAGAAACAGTTGGATACATAAAGATGGTTGCATATGAAACCATTAATCTCTTTTCTATATCACTTGTATATTCACCATGTTACTTTCCAAATTGACTTTTTTTTAATCTGTTTCCTTCTGGTTTTCTCTGTACACTTTGAAAAATGTTTCAATGGTCCTCCTCCTCTTTTTTTCTTTTCTATTAGACTTGCCTTTACTAGCCCTCACCTCCATCTCCAATTACAAACTGAGAAGGGAAAACAAAACCCAAAACCCTTGTAACAAGTAAGCAGAGCCCAAGACCCAGGAATCCACCCAATGGTCATGCCCCCAGATGTGGTCTGTTTCTTTCTGCTCCTTATGTCCATGACCTCTCTGTCAGGAGGTGATTAGCACACCTCATTGGAGGTCCTCTAGAGATATGGTGGATCATAGGAAGGAAGAAAAGAGAGGAGAGGAAGGAAATGAGCATTTATATAGAGTCCCAGGCACCTGGGCAAGAGGATTTCACAAACATGATCTCACTGGATCCTCACAACAGCCCTTGGAGGTGGAGGGCTACTATATCCCCCATTTTACGGACAAGATAACTTGAGGCAGACAAAGATGAAGGGACTTTCCAGGGTCACAGAGCTATTTAGTGTCTGAGGCCAGATTTTAACTCAGGTTTTCCTGATCCCAGGCCCAGTACTCTGGGCCTAGCTGCCTCACTGCATTGGTCAGAATTTATTAGTCTTTCAGAGTATTTGGGCTTTAGCATGCGGTCAGTCTTGTAGAAAGGGTTCTCCTGGTTCTGCTCACTTCACTCTGCCCAGTCCCTACACGTGTTCCCAGGATACTCTGAAATCAGCTCTGTTGTCTTTTCTTACAGCACAATACCCTCCCATGACATTCCCACGCCGCAGTTTGGTTCCTAGGACTTGGCTTTTTCCTTGGTCCTTTTTACTGCTGCTTCAGGGTTGAGGGCTTGTTTTCATCTTCCTAACCCCCTGCTCCCCAGTCTTCGAGTATGTCTCCGCTCACTGAGTTGGGCATATTTCTGCACCCGACTGTCCACCTCCTTGGTCCAACCCTCCGTGGTCTGTCTCAGAGAAGAGTGAGCTTCCTCTGGTGCCCAGTCCCCCCACTGTGGCTCCTCCTACATGTTTCTGTACTGTACTCTTATTTCCATGCACTCCAATCAGGAGAGATAGCAAGTCCCTCCATGCCGTTCTTCTTCCTCCCTCCAAGTGAGGGTCTTTGTCCTCCTCCCCTCCCCGTGCCTCCTCAGGGCCTCCATTTTTCTCATTCCACTCCCTCAGTACCCTTTGAAGATATCCAAGGGCCAAAGGGACTCTGGTTTCTTCTCCCCTGGTAGAGTGTTGGCCCAACCTCATCATACTCAGAGAATTACTCAGAGAAATTTTCCTTTCTAAGTTTCTCGGGACTCTGCATTTGCATTTCAGAGTTTCCTCCTCCTCAGCTCTGGTCTTTTCATCAGAAATGCTTGAAATTCCTCTCTTCCTTTCAAGCTCCATCTTTCCCCCTCTAGGAAGATAACTCAGCTTTGCAGGATAAATTCTTCTTTGCTGTAAGCTGTCGTACGTTGTACCTTTTGCCTTTGGGATGTGGTGTGCCAGGGTCCCTTCTTGGCATACAATGTTGGTTTATAGCCCAGCTTGCCAGGGCTGGTGTGATCCTGACTGTATTTCCCTGGTTCTGGGGGAACTTGCAGGATTTTTTCTTTGGCGTGGAAGCTCTGGCTAATGACTGTGACGTTCCTGGGCCTTTCCCTGTCGGAACTGAGTTCAGGAGGTAATCAGTGGGTTCCTTCTGCCTTCATTTTGCCCCCTGGCTTAAAGAGACCTGGGAGGTTTTTATTTATTTATTTTATTTTGAAATACAGCCTCCAGACTGTTGGTTTTTTAATAGTGGTTTTCAGGGAATGTAAAACATTCTCAAATTCTCTCTCCTTGCCCTGTCTTGGAGGTCAGTTTTTGGTGGCAGAGACCTCACATGTTCTTCTCTTTTTTCAACTTTTGCCTTTGTTCCAACAACTAACTACTTGTCATCTCGTGGAGTTGCTGATTTCTCTTTGAACCCTAAAATGCGTTCTGGTTTGCAGGGACTTTGTTCTTTGGCGTAGGTTGACCACAATCTCCTCTAAACTGTTTATTCTCCTTCCAGTTCTTTCCTCCAGAGCTTTTTGTTTGTTTGTTTCATTTCCCTTTTTCTCACTCGCTTCATTTCTCTTAGGTATTCATGGAGTCCTTGTGGAAAACCCCCTTCTTTCCCTTTGTGTCTGCTTGCAGCTGGCCCTAGTCCCTCTCTCTTCCAGGCGGGATTTTGGGGCATCTTGTGATTTGCACTAGTTTTTGATAGTGGTTGCGCTCTTCTTTGCTTTTCTCTCCTCTCTAGCTCTTGAACCCAGGTTTCGTGTGAGAGCCATGCCCTGCCCCTACTGTGCTTTTTTGCATTGGGCCCCTTGGCCTCATGCTGCATCCCTTGAGTTCCCAGGGTTAGATAGTAAGGAGTTAGGGGCCTCTGCCTCCCCTCAAATCAGAAAGGTTCAGAGTTCGAGTGCTGCATCTTCACAGAGTCTTTTGGGTATTTTGGAGCCCTTTGGCAGTCTACTAAAGCCTATCAATCCCTTCTCTGAATCATGTTTTTAAATACATAAAATAAATGGGGTTCCAAAGGAAGTGGGTTCTATTGAAATATGAAGCAAAAAATAAGTTGCTGGGCCTCAAGTTCAAAACTTGTGCTCAGTTGTATCTCAGGCTGGAGTGCTAGGGCCATGGAAGCCTAAGGGCCTGGGCAGTCCCTGTAGCACTGGAGTAGCTTATTGGATTTCTTGATCAGTAAGTATTTCTTCTTAACTTTTTGATGGGAACTAGGCCCTCTGCCTCTGTTCCAGCCGCTATCTTGACTTCAAACCTTGAATCTGTATTTAATGTATCACTCTTTCCCTTTTTTTCAGAGCTGGAGAACATTTTCTTCCAGTTACACGATTCAGTGGCCCAGGGGTGGAAGGGGGAAGAGTCAGCTCCTGTATCAGGAACTGAAGGTACCTTGATCTCCCGAGGCCTCTGTCCCCTTGTTCTCTGACATAAAAGGACCTGGTGTGGTTCCTGGTGCACGGGGCATAAAGAGAGTTCTGACCACCCCGGGCAGTAGGCTTAATGGAGCCATCGTGCAAATTCTCTTAACTGTCT
>NW_020946429.1:0-12525 GCF_900497805.2 Vombatus ursinus | reverse complement strand
AAAGTAAACACATCATTGGGAACCTGTAAATTAGATGGCACAGTGGAGAGTGCCAGGCCTGGAGTCAAAAAGACTCATCTTCCTGAGTTCAGATGTGACCTCAGATACTTCTAGCTGTGTGACCCTGGACAAGTAACTTAACCCTGTTTGCCTCAGTTTCCTCATCTGTAAAATGGGCTGGAGAAGGAAATGGCAAACCACTGTAGTATGTTTGCCAAGAAGACCCCAAATGGAGGCATAAAGGGTTTGACATGACTGAAAATACAAAAACAAAAATAACTGAACAACAATAACAATCAGCTCTGGTTGTGAGAGAGTATTCATGGTGTCTGGATCTTGGTGTTGCTTCTGAAGGCCCATATATGTAAGGATGAAGAGTGTGCACTGTAATACATTAGGGCACTAGACAAAAATAAAGCACAGTATACTCCTAGGTCTGAGGGGGAAGACAGTCACTAACTGGAGAAATCAGGAAAGGCTTCCTGTAGGAGGGAGCACTTGGATTAGCTCTTAATATTGTGTTTCTCTTCTCAGTAGAGAGGACATCACAGAGGAGGCTTCACATTCATGAGGTCAGAATGTAATATGGCTGTTGATGGCATGATGGTAAAGAGCTTGGGGCAGGATTAGGTTGGATGGTGAGACTCAACTATTCAGGCAGACCCTGTAGGGATGGGCTCCAGGGATGCTGGCAGGAGTTTCCATCATCTTGGATTCTTGTACTCCCTGTACCTAGCCCTGCACACGGAGCACATTTGGTTTTCTTTTGCTGTCTCCTTGGGCTACCGCTATCTCGATTTGACAAGTAGAATAGGTGAATGTCATGTTGACCTTTTCAGCTTCTACTTCTCTGCATTGTTCATTCCAGCTGCACCATAGGAATAAACTTGCAGCAGGTTTTCTCAACCTCTTGCAAGCCCATTAGCCATTGTTATTGTTGTTCAGGCTTGTCTGATTCTTTGTGACCCCATTTGGGGTTTTCTTGGCAAAGATACTGGAGTGGTTTGTCATTACCTTCTCCAGCTCATTTTACAGCTGAGGAAACTGAAGCAAACAGGGTTAAGTGACTTGTCCAGGGTCACACAGCTAGTACCTGTCTGAGGCCAGATTTAAACTCAGGAAGATGAGTCTTCTTGGCTGCAGGCCTGGCACCTTATCTACTGCACTACCTAGCTGCCCTCCATGAGCCCTTACTAAGATTTTTTTTTAATACTTTCTCCTCAGAGTACTTCTATAATTTCTTTTTTCTTGCTGCCTGGGCTGTTGATGAGTAGTTCCTGGCACTGAAGAGTCTGCTCTCTAACTTAGCTTTTGACAGCTGTAGGAGAAGGGGATAGTAGATGATATTGAGGTTCATGATGGGAAGTCTAGGTTTAAAACTTTTGGTAATTTGTCATGCAGATATCTTTAGTAATGGAGTAGTGGAAGAGGGGCAGGGAGGGCACAGGAGCCTTTCAGATGAAACTCCTGCTAGGAAAAGTGGTACTTGGAGTTTTCATTCTCAAGTGTGGGTTCTGGATTGAACAAGTGCAGAGGTCACATTTCACACAAGAGATGTGTTGATGGAAAAAGAAAGTCTGCCAGAAATACTGCATGTCAGAATGAGAACACCATATCTTTTTGACACCTGAAAATTGCAAATTTGAAAGGTTCCTTCTTTCCCATCAACTTTTTGGTTCCTCCCCTTTTCTCCTCCCCCACTCCCCACCATGCACAACTAGAAATCAGGACTTTCTTTCCCATACCCAATTCTCCACATACACAGAGCCAACAAGTATTTACTGAGGATTACTACAATTATCTAAGGTACTTAAATCTTAGGTCCTTAAATACCAGGCTAGAAGGGACCCTAAGGGTCATCTAGTCCAGTACCCTCATTTTTCAGATGAAGAAACTAAGGCCTATGGATGTTAAATGACTTGCTTATTATCTTGACACAGGATTCAAATTCAAGTTCTCAGATTCTAGAACCAATGTTCTGGGGGGCATCACTAGGCTAGAATTAGACACGTCCCTGCACTGAAGTTTCTTAAATTCTAAAAAGGATGTGCATGAGCTTACTTCAATGTTAATAAGCATTTGTTAAGTGATAAACATCAGAGAAAAAGTTCTCCTAGCCACTTGACAACCAGGGCCCAGCATTAAAGAACCAACAACCCCAAGGTGTTTACATTCTACCGGGGAGAATATGATATAACCACAGATAGGTATAACATAAATGGTGAGTGACGTGGGCAAAGGGAAGATGAAGACAAAGTGCCCTTGGATAACTTGAAGAAAGAGAAATCACATTCAGCTGGAGGAATCAAGGAAGCCTACATGTGGGCACCTGATATGAATGTTCAATTAAGAGGATTCTACGAAATACAGATGAGGAAGGAGTGCACAACGAGTGGTATAGTTTGGGTGGAATGTAGAATACACAAAGGGATCAGTAATGTGAAAGACTGGAAAAGGTAGACTGGAGCCAAATTGTGGAGGGCCACAAAAATCAGCCTGAGGAATTTGCATTGGTCAGATTTGGGCCTCAGAATTCTTATCAAATGTCTTATATTGCTCTGTCAGATACTGTCTGGAAGATGCAGAAAACAGGAGAGTGCAAAATGGCATCAGAATGGTGCCTGGCAGTATGCCCATGCCCTCCCGCTCCTAAAAGGAGAAGAGAATGAAAATAAAAAACTAATCTAATCTGTAAACAAATCTGGGAGAAAGCAGTACAATCATTAGGGAAGTGGCTGTGTTGCACGATGACGTGTGCTGACATTCAATGCCTATCCTTATTGACACAAATGTTTTGAGCAGAACTTGCCTGGAACATCAATCTTACTATTGACCTAAAATAGAACCCTTTGTCCATCAACATGGATTTTTAATCAATATTTGATTATCAAATTATGATCTGAATTTCAATATTTTTGTAAGAGGAACCTACAACTGTTATACAAGTGGAAGCAGATTGGTGGGTCTGACTTTCTGCCACGGTACATAAGGGCAGCAGACATGTCCTGGGTAGCAGCAGGAAGGTGGGCTGTGTCTCCTTCACACAGATCCTGCAAGGACAGACCATGGTACTCTGTAATTGCCCAAGTCATTCACAGTGGAAACAGAGCTGGAAAAGCAGTGATTCTGCTATAGTAGGGCACCAAACATTTTGGTTCAGCTGTGTTTGAAACAAGAGTCCTTCCAGCCACTGGGCTTTCAGAACCCAGGTGGCACATTTTTCTCTCCTTTTCTGTGTCCAGGGAGTGAAAAGGAAAATCAAGAATGCTTTTGTTGAGAATTGCTTTATAATCATGGGAACAAATACTAAGTGTATTAATTTGTTACCTGACCCTCTGATATGATAGCTATGAGTTCAAATTTGGCCTCACACACTGTGTGATCCTAAGCCAGAGGTGGGCAACCTGCAGCCTCGAGGCCACATGTGGCCTTTTAGGTTCTCAAGTGTGGTCCTTTGATTGAACCCAAACTTCATGAACAAATCCTCTTAATAAAAGGATTTGTTCTGTAAAACTTGGACTCAGTCAAAAGGACCCACCTGAGAACCTAAAAGACCACACGTGGCCTTGAGCCTGCAGGTTCTCCATGCCTATATCTGGGCAAATCACTTATCTTCTTTCTGCCTTAGTTTCCCCATCTGTAAAATTGGGATAATAACACTTGCCTCCTAGGGTTGTGAGGATAAAATAAGATATTTGTAAAGTACTTTGCAAACCTTCAAGTGCTGCATAAAATGTTAACTGCTGTTACTTATGATGATGATGATGTTAGGGCTGTAGTATCAAGATTTTTCATACAGGGGAGACCTCATCACTTAAGAGAAGACTTGGTGGATGGATAGGATAGAGGGGAAGTATACCAGAAAACAAAGTCAGCTGGTCGAGATCTGCGCATCTTAGGCAAAGTGGTTTATACAGAAGGAGAAATTTTTAAAATTAGGATTTTTTTGGTTGGGGGGGAGAGGGCAGAAATGGCATGATGTAGTGGCAAGAACATTGGAGTCAAAACTGGGATTTGAATCCCAGCTCTGCTACTTACCACCTTTTATCTGACCCTGAAAAAGTCCCCCTACCTGTCTGGGGCTCTGTTTCTTCATCCGTAAAAAAATAATGGTTGGATTAGATAATTTTTTTTTTGACGAGGCAATTGGGGTTAAGTGACTTGCCCAGAGTCACACAGCTAATAAGTGTCAAGTGTCTGAGGCCAGATTTGAACTCAGGTCCTCCTGACTCCAGGGCCAGTGCCCTAACCACTGTGCCACCTAGATGCCCCAGATTAGATAATTTTGTAAGGCCTCTCCCAGTCCTAAACCCTGTGATTCTGAATTTAGTCTTTGTACCTGTCTTAAAAGAACTAATGAACTAAAAGGAATAGAGAACACATAACACAAATATGGAGAAAAATTATATCGATAATTTTTTAAAAAGGTTTTCATTTATTTCCTTCCATTAAGTGTTCTTGATGGCTAGCTGGGATGGTGAGCAAAGCTTGGGAACAATGGATGGTGTGAGAAGTCCAGGAGGTTGTTTTAATACCAGACATTTCATGAAAAAAGAGTCAACAGCTTGATAAAGGAGGCACAAAAAATACTGAAGAAAATAACACCTTGAAAACAGAATAGGCCAGATGGCAAAAGAGGCACAAAAATGTAATGAAGATAAGAATGCCTTGAAAAGCAGAATTGGCCAAATGGAAAAGATATACAAAAATTCACTGAGGATAAGAACTTCTTAAAAAGTAAAATTGGCCAAATGGAAAAGGAGGTACAAGAGCTCACTGAAGAAAATAATTTCTTAAAAGCTAAAATTGGGCAAGTGTAAGCTAATGATTTTATGAGACATCAAGAAACAAGGAAATGAGATCAAAATAATGAAAAAATAGAAGAAAATATGAAATATCTCATTGGAAAAACAACTGACCTGGAAAACAGATCCAGGAGACATAATTTAAGAATTATTGCACTACCTGAGAGTCATGATAAAAAAAAAAAAAAGAGCCTAGACATCATCTTCTCAAGTCTGAAGTCATTAACTATTCAGGCTTTCCTGGTTCCACTTTGCTTGGACTCAGATTCTATCTTCACCAAAGCACCAGTCCATTCCATCATGACTCAGTGTAACCAATTTTTATGTCAGACTTTACCAATTGGCTTTAAGCAGACAGTCAATATCTAATTAAGGTCAAGGGTGTTTGTGCCAATGTGGCAATCATTTCAAGATGATTTCCAGATATTTTAATAAACAACTTACAGCAAGCTAGTTTGGTGTTTGGACCAGCACAAACTATATGGTTATCATAACAGACAAACAGGACTCTAAGAACATCTGTGGACCACAAGGTATCAGGATCAAGTTTTTTATTTGTGCCACTTTGGATTTTGCCCTTCACTCACATTGATGATGACTTTCACAATGTTCATAGTTACAAAGAAAGCTCTGGTATTTGGGTGACATTACATATCTAGATGATTTAGTATTTTTAAAAGAGACTGGATAATCCAAGGAAGAAAGAGAGTGGGGGAGGGGAATATTGGATTTTTAAAACATTTTGTCCAAAAATAAGCATAAATATAAAAATCAGATACAAAGAATAGCAACAGGTGTTCTTTGTTCTCTTCAGGACAGGGACAATATGTATAAGGTAAAATACAGGAATCAATGATTAAGATGAATAATAATCATATGGTGAGGAATGTAATTTTCCAAGTATGCTATGATATGTGAACTTGACAACAAGATCTTTGAGGGCAGCTAGGTAGCACAGTGGATAGAGTACCAGCCCTGGATTCAGGAGGACCTCAGTTCAAATCCAACCTCAAACACTTGACACTTACTAGCCGTGTGGCCCTGGGCAAGTCACTTAACCCCATTGCCTCACCAAAACAAAAACAACAACAACAACAACAACAACCAAAAAAACCCAAACAGACAACAAGATCTTTTTACACTTTTCAGCAAAACTAAGTATTTGTTATCTCCTAACCACTTCCCCCTCAGCCCCATCTCATACTATCATTGTTCTAATGCTCTACCCTCTGGTTTAAATGTCCTCTTGCCTGAAGGCAAAGAAACATGGACACTATAATTCAGATTCAAAGAACTAAAACCTGGAAAGATCATGTAATCCAAACTTCTGATTTTAAGATGAGTTCATGTTTTCCCAGAAAGGGCAGGTGACTGATCTAAGGTCATACAGGTTGCAGTAGTATCAAAACCAAGTTTGGAATCAAGGTTATGGTCATTCATTTTCATATTAGGAGTTTTAAGATAAATAGAGGAACACAGTTCTCACTTGAAGAAGAACTATCAAAAATTTTACTTTTTTTCTTTCATATGGAGTCATGTTTTGCCAGGCTAAACACTAGATGAGGCGGTCAGAAGACCTGGATACCAGTCCCAGCTGATTGGTAAAGTCTGCCATAAAAATTGGTTATACTGAGTCATGACAGAATGGACTGGTGCTTTGGTGGAGACAGAATCTAAGTCCAAGCAAAGTGGAACCAGGAAAGCCTGAATAGTTAATGACTTCAGACTTGAAAAGAAATTATACTATAAGCCTCTGGCTTCCTGGAGCCCAGAGAGGATCAGTTGTAGCTTTACTAGAGATTGGATCAAGTGGGGTTCAATTCCCTACCATCTACCATATTTATCTGCCCAGATCCAACTCCCCAAACTTCACCCCAAGTCCTCTCATTCAATATTGTTATTTCTGCCATGGGGAAGGGAGGCGCTAAGATTGTGTTTTGGGTATTCCCTGTTACACATCTCAGGGAGTAATTTAATATTGTGTGGTCTGGGAATCAGTAGACACTTTTACCCTCTTAAGTAACTTGAGTGAACAGAGTGCATATATTGACTGAAGTAAATAAGGGAAGTTTGATTAAACAAATCATTGACCATTTTGCCTTTCTGTGAAAGATATTTTCTCAGTTTGGGGTGGGTTTTTCCCCCATAATGCCTTGGTTATTTGTATCCAAGAAGGCAATAAAAGAACTTTAGGTAATCCCTGCTGAGATAGTTATCAAACCATTTTCCTGCATTTAAATTGTGGATGGGAACTACATTTGGTAGTTCCCATTTAACAATGGTAACACAACTCTCCTGGCAAAGGCCTGAGGGCATCTTAATATTACTGGGGCAACATTACAACCAATATTTATAAAGTGTAAAGGTTATTCTCACAACAGCTTTGTGAGGTAGGTAATATTAGTACCAATATAGTCATTTTATAGAGGAGAAAACTGAGTTAGATGTTGTGACATTCTCATGATCACAGAGGTAATTGGGAGACCTGGACCTGTTACATGTGAATCAGGGTTTTCTGACTCCCAGTCCAATATTAAACTGCCTCTTCAATGTGACAGGATAATGAAGTCCAGAGTTATTTGAGAGTATATTAGTCACGTTATTTTAAAGTACTTCTAATAACTGTGTGCATGCATGCATGTGTATTTGTGTGTGTGTGTGTGTGTGTGTGTGTGTGTGTTTTCTATATATAGGGATAGAGACTGGACCTGATTTCATTGGTTTAGGGAATTTTTGGGTAAGGAAACTCCTTCCTTGAATCAATGTATCAATGTACAGTCTTAAACATTTGCTTAGAGCACTGAGAAGTTGTGTGACTTGTCCAGGGTCACATATCTAGTACATTTCAAAAGTGGGAATTCATATCTTCCTGGCTTTGAGGTCAGCTCTTTTTACTGAGCTATATGTCACCCTCAGTGACACTGTGAACAATCATTCAGCATTTGTTAAATCATTTGAGTTATTTTTCCTCTCACCTATAATTAGACAAAACAAACAAACAAAAAAAAAACAGTTTGCTTTTCGACCTCATGGTTTTGTTTATCTCTCCTTCTCCTTCCTATTCAAACATTTATTTTCATTTTCAGAGGAACTTGATACAGTATAGACAGCTACTGATGAAGCCTTTGCCCAATTACACTTCAGAAAATTTCTGGCCTTTTGAGATCATTTCACAGAATGGATTGTTCCTTCTTTCCATTCCTCCTTTCCTCCCCTCTCCTCCCTCTATATATTGTTAAAGCTGTGGATTTCTATATTTTACTCTTGCTGCCATTTAGGAAACATACTGTGTTTTTGTTAGAACCCTTCACACTGACTACAGTTATTCACCACTCAGTATTCAGTCAGAAGACTGGGTTTTGAATCCTGGCTCTGCCATTTAATGTACTACCTGTGTGGCTTTGGGTAAGTCACTTAATCTTGGTTTACTCATCTATAAAGCAGAATGGTTGGACTAGCTGATCTCCAAGGTCCCTTCCAGCTTGAGATCTATAATGATAAATTCACTGACAAATTAACAACACTGGCAAGCTGTGCGACCCTGGGCAAGTCACTTAACGCCAACTGCCTCGCAAAAAAAAGGCAAACAAAACAATAATAACAACCCCCCAATATACACACAAACAAAAATTAAAACAAAGCAGTTGTTTGGCACTATTAAAAAAACCCTGCAATGAACTGATTTTTTTTTCACATTTTAACAAATTATTTTGGTGGTATATAAATCAAAACTTTATCTAACAACCATACTATGTAATATGGCTTCCATATCCTTGAGGCAGTGCTTGCTGAGTTACACAACAGGAATATACCTACATATTAATAATTTACAAGGCAGTAAATCTTAGCCTACAAATCTAATGGGGCAAGAAATATGAGTAACATTATTTTATAAAAAACATTTAGCATAGATTCATACTCAGGAAGGTACTTGTTAATAACATGATGATAATCATAACTTAATAGAAGATGGGATTTCACTGAAGTTATATTTTGATGCTTCATTGTCATCATCATCATCATCATCATCATCACTGAAACAGAGATGGAAGGGATCTTTGAGGTTGCCTAGTTCAACCCTTTTAGTAGAGGACAGCTAGGTAGGTGTTCCCACCTTACTTGGGATGGAAATGCAGCTATCACTCAGGTCTGATCCATTTGCTGATCTGCATGAAAGCTTTGATCTGCTCATTTTCTGTCCTAAGCTGGTTTGCTCCACCCCTTCACCCTGCCCCCGTGAGGTAACCTGGTGGGTCCCTGTTCCTAGGGATCACCATACTGGTATTAGACTTAGTACCGACACCTGATTAGCCCTACCATAGCTCAGAACTCCTGAGCTCAATCTTACATCATCCTCAGTCTCTAGAGTAGCAGTGATTATAGGAGTGTACCACTGCAGCTCAACTTTTTCCATTTTACAGATAAGGAAACTGAAGTCCATAGAGGGGCTAAAATCATACAAGATTTGAACTCAGGTCATCTGTCTCTAAATATAGCACTCTGCAGAGGTGAGCCTGGGATCTTGAAGGTGTACTTTTAATAGAGCACATCTGGCAGGTCCTTCTAAGGTGGAAGGGCTTTGAGTGTGATGGGTTTCTGCATGTCTGTTTTTGCAGAACCAGCCCGGCTAAGTTCAAAGAGACCTGTTGCCATTTTGCCTGTAAGGTAACACCTTTTTTTTAAAAGCCATAACCATTCTTGAACACCCTTTATACAGAAAGATAATGTTCTTGATTTTTTTTAAGAACATATCAACACTAAGAAAATCACAGATCTCTTAAATATTAAAGCCTTTGGACAGTAAACCAGAATCTGCTGAACCATTATAGCGAATCTTATATAAAAGAAGTTAGCATAGGGAATTGACAGAGGATTCCCCTTGATGAACCTCATATAATAGTAACATACATATGAAATAAAATTAAACTACATCTCAATCTGACTTTCTCAGCAGAGTATTATGGAGAAAAGGACAATGTGGTTTGGTGGAAAGGGCTCTAGACTTAAAGTCAGGAGATCTGAGTTCTAATCTCAGCCCTGCTACTCACTTGCTATATGATCTTGAGCAAGTCATTTCTCCTTGAGCTTCTTTGAGACCTTTTTGTAAAGTGAAGGGTTTGGCTAGTTGGTCTACAACATACTTCCCTCTTCTTCCTCCTTTCTATTCCAGTATATATTTCTTTCACCCTCCCTTTTCTTTCTCCTCTTCAAACCTTCAGGACAAAGGGTTTGTCCTTTCCACCCTCGGAACTTGTTTTTCTCATTTAAATCCCTCAATGCCTTTGAAGGGATGAGTATTTCTTCTCTTCCATTAGAATGTTAGTAGTACATCATCACACACTTCCTTCCAATTGCTCAAATGAATTTACCTTTCTTGGTCTCTCTGGATTCTTGTATTTATAGTTCGGAGTTTCTACCCAACTCTGGTCTTTTCATCAGAAGTGCTTGAAAGTCTTCTATTTCATTAAAGATTCATGGCGTCCCCAAAAGATTATACCCAGATTTTCAGACTAAGTTATAAGCCTACATCTTTTGCTTTTTGTAGTATTATATTTAAAGATCTGCTCTTGTTTATAGTAGAAGCTACCCAGTTCTGCATGTGGTCACCTGATACTTGAACTGCTTCTTTCTGGATGATTTCAGTATTTATTCTTTTGCATGGGAGCTCTGGATCTTGCCTATGACATTATTGGGACTTTTTCTTTCCTTGGGATACCTCTTTTCAGGAGGTGGTATGTTCTATCTTTACACTCTGGTTCTAATAGATCTTCACAGTTTTCACTTATGATTTCTTGAAATATGCTATATGGGCTTAAAAAAAAAGGCCAAGGTTTTCAGGGAGTCTAATGATTTTTAAATGATCTCTTCTTAATCTGTTTTCTAGCTCAGTTGTTCTTGACATCAGATATCTTAAATTTTCTTCTATGTTTTTAATCTTTTGATTTTATTCTAATATTTTTCTGTCCTGTAGGACCATTTATTACTGTTGAAATATTCTAATTTTCAAGGAGTCAATTCATACTGTAAGGTTCATCATTGTTCTCTTCTGAATTATTTAGTTTTTCATTTCTTTCTTCAAGAGATTTTCATTTTTACCTAGGTACTTACACAGTTCTAGTAGAAAATCCATTTTTCTTTTGAATCTCTGCTTACAGTTTTACTTACTTCTTTTGGTGGATCTCTAGATGTGCAATTGTTTTTTATACTGGTCATTGTTTTCTTTGATTTGTTCATCACTCCAGCTTTAATGCCTGAACTAGATGGGTGAACATCAGGCTCTGCCCCTTGCTCTGCACTTTTGGGTGGGGCAGTCAGCCCTGCTTGGTTGTGCCATGGCTTCCCTTTGTTCTTGAGCTGATTTCTGCCTCCTGGAGCCTTGAGATTCAGAAACTGGAACTTCAGGGCACTATCTGGCATCTTGGGACAGAGTGTTACAGGGCCTGGCCTGTCCCCATCTAAGCACCATAATATTGCTTCACACATTTTTAAATTAGTTTTAGGTACATTTAGAAAATGAGTTATTTTTATACAAAAAATGGTTATCTTGGAATACCAAGTGTTTACCTACTTGAGGTCTGATATAAGTAACAAATAATAATGATTTTAAAATAATAGAATAATAATAAAATGAATAAACAGTAAATGATAAACCTCACATTTGAAGATGAGGCCTACAATGGCAATACTGACAGGAAGTTATTTCTAATATAGGGAATATGCCATCCCTAGGGATGACATGCTACTGAATAAAATTCTACTGAATTCCTTAAATAATTGCAGTAACTAAAAAGCTTTTCTTTTAAGGAATAAAAAGACCTGGGGCAATCCAAAAGTATCATGGAATTCTGTTACATTTGTTGGGAGCTGAAGATTGCCATGGTATTTCTGGGCTTTCACTGAAAGAGCTGCATTATTGTCTCATCTAATCTTTTTGCCTTAATCACTTTAAATGTACTGACAAGCACAATTGACCAATTAATAGTGCTTATGTTCTTGTTATATCATTTGTAATTCATGATCCTCTTTCTATTATAAGGGCCTTTCAATTTTTCATGACTCAAAATGGAGGACATGCATAATGAATACAAATAGCAAATTGATTAAATGTAATGCACATTCTATTGCTGGCTAGGTTTACGCCTGTTATTAATGACAGAAATCTAGCACATTCTCATGAAAACCCCAATGACATACAACTTTAAACGCAAGATGCTAGGACACTAGGGGTCTTAAATTTTCCTAATTACTGCGTAACAGCAGCCATTAATTTCCCAGATGGCCTCCTTTGTAAATAAGAACATTGGCAGGACTTCTTTGTCCAACTTTTTTTATTTTTGGTGGTATAATAACCACCTAGGAACATATTTTTTCTTTGCTACATTATATTCTGTTATAGTTCATAAAAGATGCACTTGGGGAAAAAAAGCTGTCTTATGAACAAAACAAAAAGGACAACATGTGTAGGAAAAGAAAATTTATTTTTGGCTGAGATTATATGAATTTATTTGTAAATATATTTGTATAGGGTTCAAAATATAGATTCCACATAGTAATAGCTGACACTTAGATATAGATTTAAAGATATAAAGGTTGTGCTTTTGTATATATATCTCACATAGTTTTAAAGGGACATTTAGTATACTAGTGTCAAAGAAGTGACGTAACAAAAACTTTAAAAAACAAAAAAAGACGAGCCAGCTGAGATAAGTTGATAGTGTAG
>NW_020946428.1:0-12523 GCF_900497805.2 Vombatus ursinus | reverse complement strand
AAAGTAAACACATCATTGGGAACCTGTAAATTAGATGGCACAGTGGAGAGTGCCAGGCCTGGAGTCAAAAAGACTCATCTTCCTGAGTTCAGATGTGACCTCAGATACTTCTAGCTGTGTGACCCTGGACAAGTAACTTAACCCTGTTTGCCTCAGTTTCCTCATCTGTAAAATGGGCTGGAGAAGGAAATGGCAAACCACTGTAGTATGTTTGCCAAGAAGACCCCAAATGGAGGCATAAAGGGTTTGACATGACTGAAAATACAAAAACAAAAATAACTGAACAACAATAACAATCAGCTCTGGTTGTGAGAGAGTATTCATGGTGTCTGGATCTTGGTGTTGCTTCTGAAGGCCCATATATGTAAGGATGAAGAGTGTGCACTGTAATACATTAGGGCACTAGACAAAAATAAAGCACAGTATACTCCTAGGTCTGAGGGGGAAGACAGTCACTAACTGGAGAAATCAGGAAAGGCTTCCTGTAGGAGGGAGCACTTGGATTAGCTCTTAATATTGTGTTTCTCTTCTCAGTAGAGAGGACATCACAGAGGAGGCTTCACATTCATGAGGTCAGAATGTAATATGGCTGTTGATGGCATGATGGTAAAGAGCTTGGGGCAGGATTAGGTTGGATGGTGAGACTCAACTATTCAGGCAGACCCTGTAGGGATGGGCTCCAGGGATGCTGGCAGGAGTTTCCATCATCTTGGATTCTTGTACTCCCTGTACCTAGCCCTGCACACGGAGCACATTTGGTTTTCTTTTGCTGTCTCCTTGGGCTACCGCTATCTCGATTTGACAAGTAGAATAGGTGAATGTCATGTTGACCTTTTCAGCTTCTACTTCTCTGCATTGTTCATTCCAGCTGCACCATAGGAATAAACTTGCAGCAGGTTTTCTCAACCTCTTGCAAGCCCATTAGCCATTGTTATTGTTGTTCAGGCTTGTCTGATTCTTTGTGACCCCATTTGGGGTTTTCTTGGCAAAGATACTGGAGTGGTTTGTCATTACCTTCTCCAGCTCATTTTACAGCTGAGGAAACTGAAGCAAACAGGGTTAAGTGACTTGTCCAGGGTCACACAGCTAGTACCTGTCTGAGGCCAGATTTAAACTCAGGAAGATGAGTCTTCTTGGCTGCAGGCCTGGCACCTTATCTACTGCACTACCTAGCTGCCCTCCATGAGCCCTTACTAAGATTTTTTTTTAATACTTTCTCCTCAGAGTACTTCTATAATTTCTTTTTTCTTGCTGCCTGGGCTGTTGATGAGTAGTTCCTGGCACTGAAGAGTCTGCTCTCTAACTTAGCTTTTGACAGCTGTAGGAGAAGGGGATAGTAGATGATATTGAGGTTCATGATGGGAAGTCTAGGTTTAAAACTTTTGGTAATTTGTCATGCAGATATCTTTAGTAATGGAGTAGTGGAAGAGGGGCAGGGAGGGCACAGGAGCCTTTCAGATGAAACTCCTGCTAGGAAAAGTGGTACTTGGAGTTTTCATTCTCAAGTGTGGGTTCTGGATTGAACAAGTGCAGAGGTCACATTTCACACAAGAGATGTGTTGATGGAAAAAGAAAGTCTGCCAGAAATACTGCATGTCAGAATGAGAACACCATATCTTTTTGACACCTGAAAATTGCAAATTTGAAAGGTTCCTTCTTTCCCATCAACTTTTTGGTTCCTCCCCTTTTCTCCTCCCCCACTCCCCACCATGCACAACTAGAAATCAGGACTTTCTTTCCCATACCCAATTCTCCACATACACAGAGCCAACAAGTATTTACTGAGGATTACTACAATTATCTAAGGTACTTAAATCTTAGGTCCTTAAATACCAGGCTAGAAGGGACCCTAAGGGTCATCTAGTCCAGTACCCTCATTTTTCAGATGAAGAAACTAAGGCCTATGGATGTTAAATGACTTGCTTATTATCTTGACACAGGATTCAAATTCAAGTTCTCAGATTCTAGAACCAATGTTCTGGGGGGCATCACTAGGCTAGAATTAGACACGTCCCTGCACTGAAGTTTCTTAAATTCTAAAAAGGATGTGCATGAGCTTACTTCAATGTTAATAAGCATTTGTTAAGTGATAAACATCAGAGAAAAAGTTCTCCTAGCCACTTGACAACCAGGGCCCAGCATTAAAGAACCAACAACCCCAAGGTGTTTACATTCTACCGGGGAGAATATGATATAACCACAGATAGGTATAACATAAATGGTGAGTGACGTGGGCAAAGGGAAGATGAAGACAAAGTGCCCTTGGATAACTTGAAGAAAGAGAAATCACATTCAGCTGGAGGAATCAAGGAAGCCTACATGTGGGCACCTGATATGAATGTTCAATTAAGAGGATTCTACGAAATACAGATGAGGAAGGAGTGCACAACGAGTGGTATAGTTTGGGTGGAATGTAGAATACACAAAGGGATCAGTAATGTGAAAGACTGGAAAAGGTAGACTGGAGCCAAATTGTGGAGGGCCACAAAAATCAGCCTGAGGAATTTGCATTGGTCAGATTTGGGCCTCAGAATTCTTATCAAATGTCTTATATTGCTCTGTCAGATACTGTCTGGAAGATGCAGAAAACAGGAGAGTGCAAAATGGCATCAGAATGGTGCCTGGCAGTATGCCCATGCCCTCCCGCTCCTAAAAGGAGAAGAGAATGAAAATAAAAAACTAATCTAATCTGTAAACAAATCTGGGAGAAAGCAGTACAATCATTAGGGAAGTGGCTGTGTTGCACGATGACGTGTGCTGACATTCAATGCCTATCCTTATTGACACAAATGTTTTGAGCAGAACTTGCCTGGAACATCAATCTTACTATTGACCTAAAATAGAACCCTTTGTCCATCAACATGGATTTTTAATCAATATTTGATTATCAAATTATGATCTGAATTTCAATATTTTTGTAAGAGGAACCTACAACTGTTATACAAGTGGAAGCAGATTGGTGGGTCTGACTTTCTGCCACGGTACATAAGGGCAGCAGACATGTCCTGGGTAGCAGCAGGAAGGTGGGCTGTGTCTCCTTCACACAGATCCTGCAAGGACAGACCATGGTACTCTGTAATTGCCCAAGTCATTCACAGTGGAAACAGAGCTGGAAAAGCAGTGATTCTGCTATAGTAGGGCACCAAACATTTTGGTTCAGCTGTGTTTGAAACAAGAGTCCTTCCAGCCACTGGGCTTTCAGAACCCAGGTGGCACATTTTTCTCTCCTTTTCTGTGTCCAGGGAGTGAAAAGGAAAATCAAGAATGCTTTTGTTGAGAATTGCTTTATAATCATGGGAACAAATACTAAGTGTATTAATTTGTTACCTGACCCTCTGATATGATAGCTATGAGTTCAAATTTGGCCTCACACACTGTGTGATCCTAAGCCAGAGGTGGGCAACCTGCAGCCTCGAGGCCACATGTGGCCTTTTAGGTTCTCAAGTGTGGTCCTTTGATTGAACCCAAACTTCATGAACAAATCCTCTTAATAAAAGGATTTGTTCTGTAAAACTTGGACTCAGTCAAAAGGACCCACCTGAGAACCTAAAAGACCACACGTGGCCTTGAGCCTGCAGGTTCTCCATGCCTATATCTGGGCAAATCACTTATCTTCTTTCTGCCTTAGTTTCCCCATCTGTAAAATTGGGATAATAACACTTGCCTCCTAGGGTTGTGAGGATAAAATAAGATATTTGTAAAGTACTTTGCAAACCTTCAAGTGCTGCATAAAATGTTAACTGCTGTTACTTATGATGATGATGATGTTAGGGCTGTAGTATCAAGATTTTTCATACAGGGGAGACCTCATCACTTAAGAGAAGACTTGGTGGATGGATAGGATAGAGGGGAAGTATACCAGAAAACAAAGTCAGCTGGTCGAGATCTGCGCATCTTAGGCAAAGTGGTTTATACAGAAGGAGAAATTTTTAAAATTAGGATTTTTTTGGTTGGGGGGGAGAGGGCAGAAATGGCATGATGTAGTGGCAAGAACATTGGAGTCAAAACTGGGATTTGAATCCCAGCTCTGCTACTTACCACCTTTTATCTGACCCTGAAAAAGTCCCCCTACCTGTCTGGGGCTCTGTTTCTTCATCCGTAAAAAAATAATGGTTGGATTAGATAATTTTTTTTTTGACGAGGCAATTGGGGTTAAGTGACTTGCCCAGAGTCACACAGCTAATAAGTGTCAAGTGTCTGAGGCCAGATTTGAACTCAGGTCCTCCTGACTCCAGGGCCAGTGCCCTAACCACTGTGCCACCTAGATGCCCCAGATTAGATAATTTTGTAAGGCCTCTCCCAGTCCTAAACCCTGTGATTCTGAATTTAGTCTTTGTACCTGTCTTAAAAGAACTAATGAACTAAAAGGAATAGAGAACACATAACACAAATATGGAGAAAAATTATATCGATAATTTTTTAAAAAGGTTTTCATTTATTTCCTTCCATTAAGTGTTCTTGATGGCTAGCTGGGATGGTGAGCAAAGCTTGGGAACAATGGATGGTGTGAGAAGTCCAGGAGGTTGTTTTAATACCAGACATTTCATGAAAAAAGAGTCAACAGCTTGATAAAGGAGGCACAAAAAATACTGAAGAAAATAACACCTTGAAAACAGAATAGGCCAGATGGCAAAAGAGGCACAAAAATGTAATGAAGATAAGAATGCCTTGAAAAGCAGAATTGGCCAAATGGAAAAGATATACAAAAATTCACTGAGGATAAGAACTTCTTAAAAAGTAAAATTGGCCAAATGGAAAAGGAGGTACAAGAGCTCACTGAAGAAAATAATTTCTTAAAAGCTAAAATTGGGCAAGTGTAAGCTAATGATTTTATGAGACATCAAGAAACAAGGAAATGAGATCAAAATAATGAAAAAATAGAAGAAAATATGAAATATCTCATTGGAAAAACAACTGACCTGGAAAACAGATCCAGGAGACATAATTTAAGAATTATTGCACTACCTGAGAGTCATGATAAAAAAAAAAAAAAGAGCCTAGACATCATCTTCTCAAGTCTGAAGTCATTAACTATTCAGGCTTTCCTGGTTCCACTTTGCTTGGACTCAGATTCTATCTTCACCAAAGCACCAGTCCATTCCATCATGACTCAGTGTAACCAATTTTTATGTCAGACTTTACCAATTGGCTTTAAGCAGACAGTCAATATCTAATTAAGGTCAAGGGTGTTTGTGCCAATGTGGCAATCATTTCAAGATGATTTCCAGATATTTTAATAAACAACTTACAGCAAGCTAGTTTGGTGTTTGGACCAGCACAAACTATATGGTTATCATAACAGACAAACAGGACTCTAAGAACATCTGTGGACCACAAGGTATCAGGATCAAGTTTTTTATTTGTGCCACTTTGGATTTTGCCCTTCACTCACATTGATGATGACTTTCACAATGTTCATAGTTACAAAGAAAGCTCTGGTATTTGGGTGACATTACATATCTAGATGATTTAGTATTTTTAAAAGAGACTGGATAATCCAAGGAAGAAAGAGAGTGGGGGAGGGGAATATTGGATTTTTAAAACATTTTGTCCAAAAATAAGCATAAATATAAAAATCAGATACAAAGAATAGCAACAGGTGTTCTTTGTTCTCTTCAGGACAGGGACAATATGTATAAGGTAAAATACAGGAATCAATGATTAAGATGAATAATAATCATATGGTGAGGAATGTAATTTTCCAAGTATGCTATGATATGTGAACTTGACAACAAGATCTTTGAGGGCAGCTAGGTAGCACAGTGGATAGAGTACCAGCCCTGGATTCAGGAGGACCTCAGTTCAAATCCAACCTCAAACACTTGACACTTACTAGCCGTGTGGCCCTGGGCAAGTCACTTAACCCCATTGCCTCACCAAAACAAAAACAACAACAACAACAACAACAACCAAAAAAACCCAAACAGACAACAAGATCTTTTTACACTTTTCAGCAAAACTAAGTATTTGTTATCTCCTAACCACTTCCCCCTCAGCCCCATCTCATACTATCATTGTTCTAATGCTCTACCCTCTGGTTTAAATGTCCTCTTGCCTGAAGGCAAAGAAACATGGACACTATAATTCAGATTCAAAGAACTAAAACCTGGAAAGATCATGTAATCCAAACTTCTGATTTTAAGATGAGTTCATGTTTTCCCAGAAAGGGCAGGTGACTGATCTAAGGTCATACAGGTTGCAGTAGTATCAAAACCAAGTTTGGAATCAAGGTTATGGTCATTCATTTTCATATTAGGAGTTTTAAGATAAATAGAGGAACACAGTTCTCACTTGAAGAAGAACTATCAAAAATTTTACTTTTTTTCTTTCATATGGAGTCATGTTTTGCCAGGCTAAACACTAGATGAGGCGGTCAGAAGACCTGGATACCAGTCCCAGCTGATTGGTAAAGTCTGCCATAAAAATTGGTTATACTGAGTCATGACAGAATGGACTGGTGCTTTGGTGGAGACAGAATCTAAGTCCAAGCAAAGTGGAACCAGGAAAGCCTGAATAGTTAATGACTTCAGACTTGAAAAGAAATTATACTATAAGCCTCTGGCTTCCTGGAGCCCAGAGAGGATCAGTTGTAGCTTTACTAGAGATTGGATCAAGTGGGGTTCAATTCCCTACCATCTACCATATTTATCTGCCCAGATCCAACTCCCCAAACTTCACCCCAAGTCCTCTCATTCAATATTGTTATTTCTGCCATGGGGAAGGGAGGCGCTAAGATTGTGTTTTGGGTATTCCCTGTTACACATCTCAGGGAGTAATTTAATATTGTGTGGTCTGGGAATCAGTAGACACTTTTACCCTCTTAAGTAACTTGAGTGAACAGAGTGCATATATTGACTGAAGTAAATAAGGGAAGTTTGATTAAACAAATCATTGACCATTTTGCCTTTCTGTGAAAGATATTTTCTCAGTTTGGGGTGGGTTTTTCCCCCATAATGCCTTGGTTATTTGTATCCAAGAAGGCAATAAAAGAACTTTAGGTAATCCCTGCTGAGATAGTTATCAAACCATTTTCCTGCATTTAAATTGTGGATGGGAACTACATTTGGTAGTTCCCATTTAACAATGGTAACACAACTCTCCTGGCAAAGGCCTGAGGGCATCTTAATATTACTGGGGCAACATTACAACCAATATTTATAAAGTGTAAAGGTTATTCTCACAACAGCTTTGTGAGGTAGGTAATATTAGTACCAATATAGTCATTTTATAGAGGAGAAAACTGAGTTAGATGTTGTGACATTCTCATGATCACAGAGGTAATTGGGAGACCTGGACCTGTTACATGTGAATCAGGGTTTTCTGACTCCCAGTCCAATATTAAACTGCCTCTTCAATGTGACAGGATAATGAAGTCCAGAGTTATTTGAGAGTATATTAGTCACGTTATTTTAAAGTACTTCTAATAACTGTGTGCATGCATGCATGTGTATTTGTGTGTGTGTGTGTGTGTGTGTGTGTGTGTTTTCTATATATAGGGATAGAGACTGGACCTGATTTCATTGGTTTAGGGAATTTTTGGGTAAGGAAACTCCTTCCTTGAATCAATGTATCAATGTACAGTCTTAAACATTTGCTTAGAGCACTGAGAAGTTGTGTGACTTGTCCAGGGTCACATATCTAGTACATTTCAAAAGTGGGAATTCATATCTTCCTGGCTTTGAGGTCAGCTCTTTTTACTGAGCTATATGTCACCCTCAGTGACACTGTGAACAATCATTCAGCATTTGTTAAATCATTTGAGTTATTTTTCCTCTCACCTATAATTAGACAAAACAAACAAACAAAAAAAAAACAGTTTGCTTTTCGACCTCATGGTTTTGTTTATCTCTCCTTCTCCTTCCTATTCAAACATTTATTTTCATTTTCAGAGGAACTTGATACAGTATAGACAGCTACTGATGAAGCCTTTGCCCAATTACACTTCAGAAAATTTCTGGCCTTTTGAGATCATTTCACAGAATGGATTGTTCCTTCTTTCCATTCCTCCTTTCCTCCCCTCTCCTCCCTCTATATATTGTTAAAGCTGTGGATTTCTATATTTTACTCTTGCTGCCATTTAGGAAACATACTGTGTTTTTGTTAGAACCCTTCACACTGACTACAGTTATTCACCACTCAGTATTCAGTCAGAAGACTGGGTTTTGAATCCTGGCTCTGCCATTTAATGTACTACCTGTGTGGCTTTGGGTAAGTCACTTAATCTTGGTTTACTCATCTATAAAGCAGAATGGTTGGACTAGCTGATCTCCAAGGTCCCTTCCAGCTTGAGATCTATAATGATAAATTCACTGACAAATTAACAACACTGGCAAGCTGTGCGACCCTGGGCAAGTCACTTAACGCCAACTGCCTCGCAAAAAAAAGGCAAACAAAACAATAATAACAACCCCCCAATATACACACAAACAAAAATTAAAACAAAGCAGTTGTTTGGCACTATTAAAAAAACCCTGCAATGAACTGATTTTTTTTTCACATTTTAACAAATTATTTTGGTGGTATATAAATCAAAACTTTATCTAACAACCATACTATGTAATATGGCTTCCATATCCTTGAGGCAGTGCTTGCTGAGTTACACAACAGGAATATACCTACATATTAATAATTTACAAGGCAGTAAATCTTAGCCTACAAATCTAATGGGGCAAGAAATATGAGTAACATTATTTTATAAAAAACATTTAGCATAGATTCATACTCAGGAAGGTACTTGTTAATAACATGATGATAATCATAACTTAATAGAAGATGGGATTTCACTGAAGTTATATTTTGATGCTTCATTGTCATCATCATCATCATCATCATCATCACTGAAACAGAGATGGAAGGGATCTTTGAGGTTGCCTAGTTCAACCCTTTTAGTAGAGGACAGCTAGGTAGGTGTTCCCACCTTACTTGGGATGGAAATGCAGCTATCACTCAGGTCTGATCCATTTGCTGATCTGCATGAAAGCTTTGATCTGCTCATTTTCTGTCCTAAGCTGGTTTGCTCCACCCCTTCACCCTGCCCCCGTGAGGTAACCTGGTGGGTCCCTGTTCCTAGGGATCACCATACTGGTATTAGACTTAGTACCGACACCTGATTAGCCCTACCATAGCTCAGAACTCCTGAGCTCAATCTTACATCATCCTCAGTCTCTAGAGTAGCAGTGATTATAGGAGTGTACCACTGCAGCTCAACTTTTTCCATTTTACAGATAAGGAAACTGAAGTCCATAGAGGGGCTAAAATCATACAAGATTTGAACTCAGGTCATCTGTCTCTAAATATAGCACTCTGCAGAGGTGAGCCTGGGATCTTGAAGGTGTACTTTTAATAGAGCACATCTGGCAGGTCCTTCTAAGGTGGAAGGGCTTTGAGTGTGATGGGTTTCTGCATGTCTGTTTTTGCAGAACCAGCCCGGCTAAGTTCAAAGAGACCTGTTGCCATTTTGCCTGTAAGGTAACACCTTTTTTTTAAAAGCCATAACCATTCTTGAACACCCTTTATACAGAAAGATAATGTTCTTGATTTTTTTTAAGAACATATCAACACTAAGAAAATCACAGATCTCTTAAATATTAAAGCCTTTGGACAGTAAACCAGAATCTGCTGAACCATTATAGCGAATCTTATATAAAAGAAGTTAGCATAGGGAATTGACAGAGGATTCCCCTTGATGAACCTCATATAATAGTAACATACATATGAAATAAAATTAAACTACATCTCAATCTGACTTTCTCAGCAGAGTATTATGGAGAAAAGGACAATGTGGTTTGGTGGAAAGGGCTCTAGACTTAAAGTCAGGAGATCTGAGTTCTAATCTCAGCCCTGCTACTCACTTGCTATATGATCTTGAGCAAGTCATTTCTCCTTGAGCTTCTTTGAGACCTTTTTGTAAAGTGAAGGGTTTGGCTAGTTGGTCTACAACATACTTCCCTCTTCTTCCTCCTTTCTATTCCAGTATATATTTCTTTCACCCTCCCTTTTCTTTCTCCTCTTCAAACCTTCAGGACAAAGGGTTTGTCCTTTCCACCCTCGGAACTTGTTTTTCTCATTTAAATCCCTCAATGCCTTTGAAGGGATGAGTATTTCTTCTCTTCCATTAGAATGTTAGTAGTACATCATCACACACTTCCTTCCAATTGCTCAAATGAATTTACCTTTCTTGGTCTCTCTGGATTCTTGTATTTATAGTTCGGAGTTTCTACCCAACTCTGGTCTTTTCATCAGAAGTGCTTGAAAGTCTTCTATTTCATTAAAGATTCATGGCGTCCCCAAAAGATTATACCCAGATTTTCAGACTAAGTTATAAGCCTACATCTTTTGCTTTTTGTAGTATTATATTTAAAGATCTGCTCTTGTTTATAGTAGAAGCTACCCAGTTCTGCATGTGGTCACCTGATACTTGAACTGCTTCTTTCTGGATGATTTCAGTATTTATTCTTTTGCATGGGAGCTCTGGATCTTGCCTATGACATTATTGGGACTTTTTCTTTCCTTGGGATACCTCTTTTCAGGAGGTGGTATGTTCTATCTTTACACTCTGGTTCTAATAGATCTTCACAGTTTTCACTTATGATTTCTTGAAATATGCTATATGGGCTTAAAAAAAAAGGCCAAGGTTTTCAGGGAGTCTAATGATTTTTAAATGATCTCTTCTTAATCTGTTTTCTAGCTCAGTTGTTCTTGACATCAGATATCTTAAATTTTCTTCTATGTTTTTAATCTTTTGATTTTATTCTAATATTTTTCTGTCCTGTAGGACCATTTATTACTGTTGAAATATTCTAATTTTCAAGGAGTCAATTCATACTGTAAGGTTCATCATTGTTCTCTTCTGAATTATTTAGTTTTTCATTTCTTTCTTCAAGAGATTTTCATTTTTACCTAGGTACTTACACAGTTCTAGTAGAAAATCCATTTTTCTTTTGAATCTCTGCTTACAGTTTTACTTACTTCTTTTGGTGGATCTCTAGATGTGCAATTGTTTTTTATACTGGTCATTGTTTTCTTTGATTTGTTCATCACTCCAGCTTTAATGCCTGAACTAGATGGGTGAACATCAGGCTCTGCCCCTTGCTCTGCACTTTTGGGTGGGGCAGTCAGCCCTGCTTGGTTGTGCCATGGCTTCCCTTTGTTCTTGAGCTGATTTCTGCCTCCTGGAGCCTTGAGATTCAGAAACTGGAACTTCAGGGCACTATCTGGCATCTTGGGACAGAGTGTTACAGGGCCTGGCCTGTCCCCATCTAAGCACCATAATATTGCTTCACACATTTTTAAATTAGTTTTAGGTACATTTAGAAAATGAGTTATTTTTATACAAAAAATGGTTATCTTGGAATACCAAGTGTTTACCTACTTGAGGTCTGATATAAGTAACAAATAATAATGATTTTAAAATAATAGAATAATAATAAAATGAATAAACAGTAAATGATAAACCTCACATTTGAAGATGAGGCCTACAATGGCAATACTGACAGGAAGTTATTTCTAATATAGGGAATATGCCATCCCTAGGGATGACATGCTACTGAATAAAATTCTACTGAATTCCTTAAATAATTGCAGTAACTAAAAAGCTTTTCTTTTAAGGAATAAAAAGACCTGGGGCAATCCAAAAGTATCATGGAATTCTGTTACATTTGTTGGGAGCTGAAGATTGCCATGGTATTTCTGGGCTTTCACTGAAAGAGCTGCATTATTGTCTCATCTAATCTTTTTGCCTTAATCACTTTAAATGTACTGACAAGCACAATTGACCAATTAATAGTGCTTATGTTCTTGTTATATCATTTGTAATTCATGATCCTCTTTCTATTATAAGGGCCTTTCAATTTTTCATGACTCAAAATGGAGGACATGCATAATGAATACAAATAGCAAATTGATTAAATGTAATGCACATTCTATTGCTGGCTAGGTTTACGCCTGTTATTAATGACAGAAATCTAGCACATTCTCATGAAAACCCCAATGACATACAACTTTAAACGCAAGATGCTAGGACACTAGGGGTCTTAAATTTTCCTAATTACTGCGTAACAGCAGCCATTAATTTCCCAGATGGCCTCCTTTGTAAATAAGAACATTGGCAGGACTTCTTTGTCCAACTTTTTTTATTTTTGGTGGTATAATAACCACCTAGGAACATATTTTTTCTTTGCTACATTATATTCTGTTATAGTTCATAAAAGATGCACTTGGGGAAAAAAAGCTGTCTTATGAACAAAACAAAAAGGACAACATGTGTAGGAAAAGAAAATTTATTTTTGGCTGAGATTATATGAATTTATTTGTAAATATATTTGTATAGGGTTCAAAATATAGATTCCACATAGTAATAGCTGACACTTAGATATAGATTTAAAGATATAAAGGTTGTGCTTTTGTATATATATCTCACATAGTTTTAAAGGGACATTTAGTATACTAGTGTCAAAGAAGTGACGTAACAAAAACTCTAAAAAACAAAAAAAGACGAGCCAGCTGAGATAAGTTGATAGTGTAG
>NW_020946427.1:0-14652 GCF_900497805.2 Vombatus ursinus | reverse complement strand
CACACACACACACACACACACACACACACACACACACACACACACACGCTGAAGCTAGATCTATATCATATCCTAACATTTCTAAAAAGAAACTTTGTGTGACTGGGTACACTTCACATAATTTGCAGTCAGGTCAACAGCTCTGACTCACTCGTTCCCTCAAACTTTCAAAACCAAACAATAAAGCAAAACGACTCCCTAAAGTATGGTAAAATGCACATGTGCCATGATTTTGTGTTCTAGAATTGCTGCTACTGGGCTGGCCAGCCAAAGAACCCATTTGATGTGGTAGAAAGAAAATTTTAGGGCCATTTTTGTAATGATGATGCAAATTGCACAGGATAGAAAGAGTAATTAAAAGCAGGAACTTTCCTCTCAGGGAGAACTGAAGCATGTTCTTTGTTTGAACAAATTCAAGGCTGGGAGCAGAATATCCAGTGGATATTCTGATCAGAACAGTGTGAAACCAATGAACACAGTAAGGCTAGGTTAGACCTCTGAAGGCCTTGCTAATTAGTCCACTTAAATGTGTTCTCTTCTTTGTCTCCTCAGCATCTTTGTACTTGTACGTATGCACTGTATATATTGTTGTAGGTTGCACTACAAATGTTCTCAAGCAGTAGTGACAAACTTCAGTAGGAAGGAGCCACTGAACTGCAAATAAGGATCCCTGTGGCCACACAGCACTCTGTAGTCTATCTGGCACCTTTGTTCTTTGATCTTTATTGAATGTCACACCCTTATAATATCCAATTAGGCAAGTATAGCTTGAACACCAAATTACTGGCCTCTGAGGTCCCGTTTAGCTCTAAATCTGTGACCCTATGAGCTTTTGCTCATGCTCATAATGAAGGGGTTAGATCAGATAATCCTTAAAATCTCTCAACAGTTGTAAATCTTATGATTATATTATGGAAAAGTGGTGAGTTCTCTATCATTGGAAGTATTCAAGAAAGCCCTGGATAAGTACTTGTTGGGAATGTAATCAGGGCTTGTGTTTTGTCTGTGGCTCAGGCTGGATGACCTCTGAGCGCCAGATTTAGCAGTCCCTGTAATCTCATTGTCAGATTAAGACTCTGAAGCAATAGGTGGAAAAATCCTTTCAAACAGTATAAAATTTAAACCTGCTCAATCCTTGAGGAGAGGAATCAAGTTCTACTTTTTTTCTCTCCCTCTTTTCTCTCAAATCTCAATCATTTTTGCCCATGACTTCTGAAAGAAATAACATAAATCAAAAAAGAAAAAAAAAATAACATAAATCTCCAAGTTTACACGAACCAATAAGGTCACCTTGTCCAACCCCTACCTGAGCTATGAATCCTGCCCATAACATCCCTAACAAGTGGTCACACAGCTTCCAATTAAAAACCTCTGGTTAGAGGAAACTCAGCCCTGAGGGACCTCATTTCATTTTTGGACAACTCTAATGGTTGGAAGGAAATTTTTCCTTATGGTCAGCCAAATTCTGTCTCCCTGTAACTTCTCCCTGTCAATTCCAGTTTTGTCCTCTGGGGTTGAGCAAAATAAGTCTAACCCCTACTCCACATTGGACAACCCTTCAAATATTTGAAGAAAGCCATTTCCCCTACTTCCAGCTAAATTGCCTCAATTCCTTCCACCTCTCCTCCTATATGGATAGTTTCTAATCCCCTCACTATTCAAGAATCTTAGAATCATCTTTTGAGCTAGGGGTGCAAGGGGTGGGGTGGGTGTGCTTAGGGTCTTAGAGGTCATCTGGTCTGGTCATTTTTATGTTTAAAAAAATTTGAACCAAGAAAGATAAAGTGACTTACCACTTAGATAACTCCAAGTGCACATCATAGGATAATGAGTGAATAACTTGTTGTTGTTATTATTATTATAACTCCCTCATTTAACATAATATAACTGGATTTCAGACATGGCAATTTGACAAAGGCAAGGGTTCCTTATAACACTTGGGCTCTTGTCTTTCAGTGTTTTAGTCCAAGTTATGGGCTTCTTAAGGGCAAGCAAAAACTTTGCTCTTTCTCCTAGTGCTTAGCACAATACCCAACACGTAGTAAATGCTGAATGAATGTTTGTTGAAGGAATGCACAATGAATGAGGTTTTGCCAATGCCAGACTGCTAATTCTTTGCTTCCCTGTGGAGTGCCAGGGATAAGTTTCTTCCTCACCCTCCCATACCTCCCCACAGGGTAGGGCTGCCACAAGAGACTGGGTATTCCTCAGGGATTAGGTTGGCCTCATGCAGAGTGGTAAAGACACTATCTTTCTCTTTCATCTGGCAGCACGCACCAGTGTGTGTTTCGAACAAGTCAATGACAAGCTGGAAACAAAGTCTTTCAATAGATATATATGCTGTTTAGAAGCAAGAACTAATCCTGTTAATAAATCTATTTGAGGTAGACCGCTAGAATGGTTCACTTCCCTAGGGTCAGAGGGCCATGTCCAACCCAGGAATTTGGCTTTGAGTTGTTGAGATGCTTCTCCATGTATCATTTCTAGTCATTGTGTCTCGTGGTCTTCCTCTCTGGAGTCAGTCAGCAACATCTGTTGGTTGCATGCAAAATGCTATCTTGGAGACTAGAAGGTGAGCCAATGGAAACAAGATAAAGTGGCATGGCCCATGGACTAGGGTGTGGCAGCTCTGGACTTTGCCACGGGTGAGTCCCCTTCAGGGACCAGTGGCCAACATGATGTTTGGAGAGGCCAGAACTTGTGCTCTCGTTGCCTACCTTTAGGAGAAATGGCACTAAAGTGCCAGAGGCATCCCTGTAGGGAGTACACTCCAAGGAGGTCAAAAACAGAAAGAAAGCCTTTCTGTAACAAAATTTTCATTGTGGAGCTTTTTTATTAGATTTTTTTTCAATTAACAAACACTTACTTCGTGCTTTTTGTGGTAGCAAAGTACTAGAAACAAAATGAGTGCCCATCAGTTGGAAAATGGCTACGCAATGTTTGACTTGTGCATGAGCTACAGTCCTGTTGAGTCACAAGAAATTCTCTGTCTTCAGAGAAGCTTGGAAAGACACATAAACTAATGCAAAGTGAAGTAAAAAGACCAGGAAAGGTACATACACACACACACATATGTGTCTATATTTGTGTATGTATATATACATATGCATGTACTTATACATATACACATACATATAATTGAGCATTGTGTAATTATGACCAATCTCAGCCCAAGAGAAAAGTCAAGAAAATACATCAATTCATTGGAGAGGTGTAGGCGGATGATGGAGATGAAATATTGCATATGCTGTTAGGTGCAATCAAAGTCAATTTTGCTGGAATGTTTTAGATTTGTTATTTTTGTTTTCATCATTTTTACAATAGACTGGTTGAGTAGGGGAAGAAATGATTATCTGGAAATTACTGTGATGTAAAAACAAAAGGGCAAAACAATAGAGCACCTAGGAGGTACAGGGGATGGAGTATGCGGCCTGGAGTCCGGAAGACTCATCTTCCTGAATTCAGATCTGGCCTCAGATACTTATTAGCTGTGTGACCCTGGGCAAGTCACTTAAACTTGCTTACCTCAGTTTTCTCATCTGTAAAATGAACTGGAGAAGGAAATGGCAAAACCATTCCAAGGAAAACCCCAGAAGGGGTCATGAAGAGTCAGACATGACTGAACAACAACAACAAAAGGCATAAACTATAGTAAAGAGAGAAAAAAACATGGGGAAAGCAGCAAATCTAATTCTGGGATAATTATATATCCAGGCAGCCAAAACTCAATTGGATCAAAGTGTTGATCTGACACCAAACGCTGAGTTCCTTACCTACTGACGTAGTTTCCTCAAAAGCTCAGACCCTTCTTACTTTGAAGGGCTCTGCCTCTGTCTGGTTTTGCCCTCAAGCTAATTAATCTGCCTTGCTCTACTCCCATTCCCAACATAAGGTACAAGTCCCACCTGTCAGCCTAGGAGGGTTTGAACCTGCCAGACCTTCACAGCCTCATGAGTAGGTATAGGATGGAATATTGAGCAGTTCTCTTTCTTTGTAGAGAGTGCCTCAACAAATCTCTGACAAGAGCAAACGTCTTTCCTGGACATGGTTTCCAGGAGGGTGTGAAGTAGGTGAAGTTAGTTTCTTCTGCCTTTTTTTATGTCCCTTTAATCAACAAGGTGTCCGGTATCCTCAGGATAGCAATGTCAGCTCTCCACCTAGCCTACCGTTATATTGTACTCCAAAATTCTCTCTAACTGCTTCAAAGTCCTATTCCTTCAGTGTCCTGATCTCACTTATCTGGTGCTAAGGACTAAGAAGATTGGAATGTTACTCTTCTCAAGGGGTATTTGAATTTTAAAAGAGGATACTTGTAGAAGCAATCATTTAACTACAAAAATAGTAGCAATAATTTAACTCCAAAAAGTTATTCCAGTTGTGGAATTTCAGATAGTGGGACAGGTAATTTTGATCTCCCTCACACCCACCCAGCAAATGTGCCTTCCTAGCATCCCTCAAATTACATCATATTTATGACATATTCCATTTCCATGCCATGGGCAATTTTCAGCATAGGTATCAAAAGTACTGAGCATTTCCCTATGCAGCTTCTCAAGGTGAATCCATGGCAGGGAGGTGCCGGGGTGGGGGGGGACAGGGTGCAGGGAGGGATAAGACAAATATTCTGAGACTGTCTATGAGGTTATACTAGCGCCATCTATGGGTTTAATTATGTTGGAGTCCATTTCTACTCTCCTCAGACCAGCATCTTCCTGGGCTTCCTTCTACAATCCCATTCCCTCTGCCACATCAGGAGCCAGAGAGAAATGGCCAAATTCCAGCAAATTAGTGGACACTTTTACTCAGTCTAATGGTTTATTTACATAGCTAATGACAATTATGCCAAGCCAGTCAACTCCCAGGGCTCATCTACTCCCTTTGCACCACTTCAGTCTTCCTCCTAACCCTTATCCCTATTACTCTGAACAACACCTAAGCTGTCTTGGTCCAATGCCATTACATTACGACCAACATAAGCAACTGTTTGAACAAACAATTAATCAGAGAATGTTAGCATATCAAATTATTTTAATAATATTTTATTATTTTCCAATTGCATGTAAAAACAATTTTTAATAATTTTTCAAAACTTTGAGTTCCAAATTCTCTGCCTCTCTCCCTTCCTTCCCCTCTTCCTGAGGCAGAATGCATAAGCACATCAAATTATGCTTGCCTTTTAGACATCTAAAATTAGATATCCTATAGACATCTTAAACTCATCAGATCCAAAACTGAATTCATTATCATCTCCCTGTGCCCCACCCCAAACAATCCCTTCTTCCGAACTATTACTGTTCCTATCCTCACCGCTATCCTCAGAGTCACCCAAGCTCACAACCCAGGTGTGGTGCCATCCTCTCTCAACCCACTCCCCACATACAAGTCAACTCCTGTTGTTTCTACCTTCGTAATATCTCTTCTATTCACCCCTTCTCTCCTCTGACATGACAACCACCCTGAGGCAGGCCCTCATCACCTCATGCCTAGATTATTGCAGTAGCCTGATGGGGGTCTGGTCTGCCTCAATTCTCTCCAAACTCCTGTCCATCCTCCAGTCAGCTATCAAAGTGATCTTCCTAAAATATAGGTCTGACCATATCACAAACACATCCTCATTTAATAACCTATAATGGGTTCCTTAATCACCTCCAAGATCAAATACAAAATCCTACTTAACATTCAAAGCCTTTCATAACCTGATCTGTTCCTACCTTTCCAAACTTACTCCTTACTTCCCTCACATACTTTTTGATATAGTGACATTGGCCTTCATACATTGCTCACATATGACAATCCCAGCTCCAAGAGTTTCTACTGGATGTCCTCCGTGCTTAGAGTGGTCTCCCTCCTCATCTCTACTTCCTGGCAGTCCTGACTTTCTTCAAAGCTCAGCTAACGTCTCACCTATTGCAAGAACACTTTCCCAAACTTTCTTAATCTTACTGCCTTCCCTCTGAGACTCCCCGACCAATTTATCCTGTATATATCTTGTTTGTAACTAGCTGTTTGCATGTTGTCTCCCTCATTAGATTATGAATTCCTTAGAGGCTGGAACTGGTTTTTTGCCTTTCTTTGCATCCCCAGCACTTAGCAGAGTGCCTGGCATATAGTAAATGCTTAATAAATCCTAGTTGATTTACTGATTGACTCTTTTGTTCTCAAAGCGAATTGTTGAGGGTCCTGACACTTTTGATGACCTAGATGTATTTTAATGTAATAATGAAAGGCAGTGGAATTTAATGATGAGGTCATTACTTTTCAAATTGGAAGATGCAGGTTTGAGTTCTAGCTCTGCAATTTATCATGAGACTCTAGAAGTAGTATAATGGAAAACACAGTAGATTTGAAGTCAGACAAATCCACGCTCAACGTGGTACCTGTTTGACTGTGGACCAGTCCCTTAATTCTCTCTTTGACAATCAAACCGCAAACAGGGTCACAAAGAGTCAGACATGACTGAAATGACTGAAACGACTGAACGACAACAATAATAATAAAGTAGAATAAAACAAGGATTAATTAAACACTATGTGCAATGTACTATACTAAGCATCCTACAAATATTATTTCACTTAACCCTCATAACAACCTTGGGTCCTATTATTGAGTACTAGGTACTATTATTACCCCCATTTTACAGTTGAGAAAACTGAGGCAGATAGCAGTTAAGTGACTTACTCAGGGTCATATAGCTAGTAAGGGTCTTAAGGTAGATTTAAAATGGTTTCCTACAGCTCTAGATCCTACGACCCTTATGTCTTTATGCCTCAATTCCCTCATCTATAAAATGGGGATAATGATAGTTGTCCTTCAAATGTTAGTTTGGAAACATTCACAAGATTTGTTATGAGAAAAGTGCTATTTAAAGTGTTATATAACTGAGATTTGAGGCTGGTGTTCCTCTAGTGTTCCTCTAGATAGTATGATGACACAGCTAAAGAAAGAGCCTCAGACTTGGAGTCAGGAGAGTCCTGGGTTCAAATCCAACCTCCAAAACTGTGTAACCTTGGACAGGTCTCCTCTTTTATCTTATCAACAAAATGGGAGTAGTAGTACTGATCTCACAGGATGTTTATGAAAATCCAGGAGGTATGTCTATGTTCTTAATTTCCATGTAAGTGCCCCTTATTATTGCCATCAGCCTATAGACAAGAAAGTAATGGGTTGGAGAAGCATCAGCCCAAGCCCTAAACTGATCAGTCAAGGATATTAGCAGACTAATAGGCATATAATGGGGTAGGTAGGTGATGCAGTGGATAGAGTACTGGGCCTAGAGTCAGGAAACTTCATCTTCCTGAGTTCAAATGTGACCTCAGATACTTCCCAGTTGTGTGACCCTGGGCAAGTCACTTAGCCCTGTTTGCCTCAGTTTCCTCATCTATAAAATGAACTAGAAAAGGAAATGGCAAACCACTCCAGTATCTCTAAAAAAAAAAAAAAAACAAATGGTGTCATAAGGAGTCAGACACAACTGAAAAACAACCAAACAACAACAAAGGCATTTAATAAAAACATATAGAGAAAGCTAGAAAGGACCTTTGAAAACATCTCTTTCAAACGCCCCTCCTTTTTTTATAGACGAAGTAACTGAGGTCTAGAGAGGTTAAGGGACTTGCCCAATGTTGCCTAGATAATAAATGGCCAAGTGAGGATTTGAACCCAGGCCTTCCATGTCCAGTGTTCTTTCCACTGTACCACACCTTTTCTCATATTGTTACTGTGTGCCCACATGTGGGTATGTAAACACCATGACTGCTAGAGGAAGTCCATCCATAACTGTTTAGTAAATAAGATCCAGAATCTTTGTTGGGATCAAGCCAAATATAGTGCAGCCTTCATTCTTTCTCCCTACCCCCCCCTCAGATTTACCAGACTGATTTTGCATTGTTTATATTATATTAGCTCTGACAAGATGCCTGATGTAAGATAAATATAGTGAATTAGTGAGAACTTCAAAAGGCATGCTTAGCTCTAGGCCCCTTCCTAATGGGGCTGCTCTCTGTAGTCTGCTTGCCTGGGGGCCAGAGGGCTCTTTGAACAAAACAGAATGCCAGAAAGAAGATGCACTGCCTAAAACCTGAATCTTCCAAGGCTAGGCTTTCTGTTTTTCCTGCATACTTCTCAGGTTGGGGGTTTATTTTATTTAGCCTGATGAACTGAAGTGGTGTTTATTTTGATTTGTCTCTGAGTTGGAACGAGAGATCACCAAAAAGAAACCCCTGCCGTGATTCAGCACAGCACTGGATCAGATTCCGGATGATGTAAATAATATTCAAAGAACATTCCTTGGAGTCACAGTTAGAATTTGGCAAATGGAAGCATTTGCCCATCTTGACCATCTATCTCTTGTCATTCTGCTTTTTTGGAAGCTGATGAACTAACTCTAACTTAGCTGTACCACTGACCCCTTGTAGGGATCCCTGTTGGGCCAAACAACACCGTCTGTTTCTCCTGCAAGATGCAGATGATAATACAGTATCTCCTTCAGAAGAGGTATTCAGTTCAATAAACTTTACTTAAATGATGACTGTATTTCATTGGGCTACGGAAGCCTTGGGAATACAGGTGAAATATTACACAGCTCCTATCTTTAAGAAGCTTATGACCTAGTAGGCAGTATATGATGTGTATAAAAAAATAATTATGATACAAAGGAAAGATCACTTTCAGTTCAAGGGGTTAGAGGATGATCAGAGAAGCCTTCTTGGAGGAGATGGTATCTGTTGAGGGGGGGAAAAGCAACCCAACAACAAACAATGCTCTATAAATGTCCTACTCATCATGGCCTGTGTCAGAGGTTAGGTGTCCTTAGATGTTTTAGAAAAATAGCTGAGCTGGAGGCAATTTATTTAAGTGCTAGCATCTTCCTCAAAATTCATACTACCAGGGCAGCTAGGTGGACACATAACACTCACTACCTGTGTAACTCTGGGCAAGTCACTTAACCCCAATTGCCTCATCCAAAAAAAAAAATTCATACTACCTGGGAAATCATACTAGCAGAGGGGAGACCTTCTGTCTGCTCCCACGACCTAGGAGGAAAAGAAGGGAGGAATAAAGGAAGGAAAAGAGGAAGGGGGGAAGAAGAATGAAGGAAGAGGGACAGAGGACAGAAGGAAGGAAGGAAAAGAGGGAGGGAGGGAGAAAGGAAGAGAGGGAAGAAGGAAGGAGCACAATTAGGGTTAGGGAGCGAAGGAGGGAGGAAGGAAAGATTTATTAAGTACCTACTGTATCCCAGGCACTGTGCTAAGTGCTTTACAAATATTATCCCATTTGATCTTCACAACAACCCTGGGAGGGAAGTGGTATTATCATTCCCATTTTATAGATAAGGAAACTGAGGCAGGTAGAGGTCAAGTGACTTTTCCAGAGACACACAGCTAGTAAGTGTTTGAGGCAAGATTTGAACTCAGGTCTTCCTGAATGCAGGTCTAGCACTCTATCCACTACACCAGTGATGTCAAACTCAAATAGAAAGGTCGGGGGGTCAGGGGACACTAAGGATTCCTGCAGGAAGGAATTGACTTTAAAAAACCACATATTAACATTATCAATGTTCTATTGTATTTTTATTTATTTTATTAAAAATTTCCCAATTACATTTTAATCTGTTAGGGCTTTACTGGGGATGTTAAGGGCCATGGCAAGGCCCCACATTCGACACTTCTGCATTACGCTACCTAGCCAACAAGGGGCACTCTTGGAGACCACTCTTCTGAGCATGAGCTCTCTTCCCACTCCATACCTCAGTATCTGATGGAGCTAACAGAACTTTCCTCATCACTCTCCCCTTTCATGATGAAACAACTAAAGATGAATTACTTTGTGATCTGACACATTTGTATACAGCCAACAGTGTTGCCAACAGGGTTTATACTGCCTTAGTCATAGTCAGAAAGGTGACTGCCTCTGTGTGCTGTGATTTCAGTACCTATTAAGGAAGGCCTCATCACCCCCCAAAATTATATCACTAACATATGTTGGTGCTGGAAATTTTACTGTTTAGTATTTATTCTTTTGATTAAGGACAAGCAGGGAATAACACATTTTATGGGGAGGACACAGATGCCAAATCTCCCTGCTTCCAGTCCCTGAAATGATTCTATAAACATCTGGGAGATATCACCACTGTAGCCACCACCCTCTTATGAAATGATACTCACATGAGGCACGATACTCTGAGAGGCATTGTGGTACAATGGAAAGAATTAGACTTGGACTCCAAGGACTTGGATTCAAATCCTGACTCTGCTAGTTTGGGAAAGTAGTTTAACCTTGCTGGCACTCAATTAATTCCTCATCTGTTAAGCAAGATTGCATGACATGAATTTGTACTGTACTAAGGAAGCACTGTTGTGTGACTTCCTCTAGAGATAGCTAGGTGGTGCAATGGACAGAGCTCTGGGCCTGGTACCAAGAAAAATTGAATTCAGATCTACCCTCAGACCTTTACTAGCTATAAAACCCTGAACAAGTCCCTTAACCTCTATCTGCCTCAGTTTTCTCAACTGTAAAATAGGGGTAATAATAGCACCTGGTATCTAATAAAAGGATCAAGGTTGTTGTGAGGATTAAGTGAGATAATATTTGTATGGTGCTTAATTAATGCTTGCTTCATTCCCCTTTGTTGTTATTGTTGTCGTTCAGTCATGTCAGTCATGTCTGACTCTTGGTGACCCCCTTTTTGGTTTTCTTGGCAAATATACTGAAGTGATTTGCCATTTCCTTCTCCAGCTCATTTTACAGATGAGGAAATTGAGGCAAGCAGGGTTAAGTGACTTGCCCAGGGGCACACAGCCAGTAAGTGTCTGAGGCCAGATTTGAACTCATGAAGATTAGTCTTTTTGACTCCAGGCCCAGTACTCTGTCCACTGTGCCATCCAGCTGCCCTTTTCCATTCTTCCTTATCCCCTCTAATTTTGTAAATCAGCTTATGCATAGAAGTAGAAGAAATGGATATTGTGTGCAATCTAGGACAGATGTCTGACAAAAGATGAATGATGATAGGAGAAGGGTGCAAAGTATTCAAGGGCAAAGAGCAATGTGAGTTGAAATGGAGAGCTAGAGAGTTGAGACTGGGAGGGAGAAAAGTGAAGTCAGAGGAGAGGACTTGCTGAGAACGTACTGAGGGAAAGAGGGCTTGCTGGTCCTCATAAGAGTAAAGAATAGGTTTAGGAATGGTGAGGCATGGGTAAAGATGGAATGATCAAAGGAGAGACTATTGTAGTCAGCAAAGAGAATGTCCCAATTTCTGATTAAGGAAGTGGAACACTTATGCACAACGGTAAGATCTGTAGATGTGAGCTCATGATATTTCAGTAAACTTTGGTAGAGAGTTTTAGGGAGTATCCAGTCTACATAGATATTAAAGACTCCTATTTTAAGGGAAGAAGTTGGGGAGGAAAGGAAGAGAGCGAGCAAGTGCTGAACTCCTTGACAAAGGAGAGGCAATGGTTCAGTATAAGACAACTATCATAGTTTGGAAAACACAAAGGTATGTAGGAGAGGATAGTAGCAACGGATTTGTAGTTGCAATGAGCCCAATTAGTCAGCAACTTCTCATCAGACCTGAACCAGCAACCATTAAAGAGGTCAGATGGAAGCTCACCAGACCCTTATTTGCCATTCAGGAACACATTATTGATTATAGAGGACTCCTCCACAGAAACCCTCCTAGGACCAAGTGACTCAAGAGCCTGCAGGTCTGGAGTGTTAGAAGACTAGGTCCCTATTGATTTGCCAAGTTGATGTTGCCCCTGTGGCATTAACCCAACTCAAGTTTCAGTCCTGAAGACAATGTTTTGTCTCGGTGTTTTCCCATATGATAAATTTCTTGGGTGAGGATTCTGCTGATCTGTGTCTTCTTGGGAAACCGAGGGATGAGTCAATGGAGTAATCTGGAGAGCTGAATTCATCTGACTATTTTGGAAGGAACAGGGAGTCACCATTGATAAGAATGCCCACAAAAGTATCCACTATTATGCACTACAAGCATAGTATTTGGGCAGCTAGGTGGTACAGTGGATAAAGCACCAGGCCTGGAATCAAGAAGACTCATCTTCTTAAATTCAAATCTGCCTTCAGACACTTACTAGCTGTCTAACAAGTGAACAAGTCACTTAAACCCGTTTGCCTCAGTTTCCTCCTGTAAAATGAGTTAGAGAAAAAAAATGTCAAACCACTCCAATATCTTTGCCAAGAAAATCCCAAATGGGGTCACAAAGAGTCAGACATGACTGGAAAATGACTGAACAACAAATATAGTATCTTAGAAGGAGGGAAATATACTCCCAGTTTAAAACCTTATCAGTTATTTAAACTATGGTTTATCAATTCTTTTTGGAATGGGGAGTGCTTGCCAATGGCAGGGGGAGAAGAGAGTTTATCATTAAAAGGGGAATGAGCCCAGAAAGGAAAGGTTAGGTGTACTATCTCATCCATTTTACAGTTTTGCCTAGCAGCAGTTGAACATTGTTTATTTTAAAGCCCAATACAGGCAATCTCCAAATTATGAACACCTGACATTAGCTTCTCATATAAAAGAGAAATTTTGTGCCCCACTAACCTTAAGAGTGTCTTTGCTAAGTCCAGCACCAAGATGTGGAGCCTTGGGGTTGGGGAGCAGGAGAGGTTCCACCAAACTGCCTAAGGGGAGACAAATTGGCCAGGTCAGAAATAGAGCTCAGTAGTGGAATTGGGCCCATGAATAACCCTTGTCTTCCAGTGTGGTTGAGATAGAAAGACCCAGTCTCAAAAAAAGAAAAGACAAGAAAGGAAGGTGAGGGAAGGAAAGGGAAGGAAAGGGAAAGGAAGTGAGAATGAGAGGAGAGGGCAAGGCAACAGAAGGCAATATTTAAAAGTTTTTTTCAGAATCTCCACAAAGCTGTATCTACCTCTTCATTCTTTGTTAATTAAACCTGCTTTTCCTTAACCACCAGCATTCAAGGCAAATGTTGACAGAAAACTTTTCATTTAATTTGTCATGATACCTTTTTTTTTTTCGCTAGATAACTATTTTCTACTATTTTTCCGTTGCATTTACAATGCAAAAATGCAAAGAACAAATGTGGAGTTGAAATGGCTAGCTATCAGGTTGAGATTAGGAATGGAGGAAGAGTGAAGTCAGAGGAAGATAATGGGCTGAGAAAATACCAGAGGGTGGAGATATTAGGGGCCTCTTGAGAATGTAAAATAAGTTCAGGGGAAAGGTGGAGTAGGAAGGGAAGGAAAGGCGGGGAGAGGAGGTTGTGGTCACATAGGGGATGATTATTTCTGCTACCTTATGGGTTAAATAGGTTTTTGTGGTCTGGCCTGTAACCTAACCACCATTTATAACACTGTTTCTATGGGGAAATGCATTATGCTTTCCAAACAACAGACTTACAAATGAAATTTTGGAACATAACTATTCGTAAGTCGGGGACTGCCTGTACAAACAAATGCAGGCTCATAAATAAGTGTTTATTGGCATTACCTATGGCCAAAATGTTTAAAACCTTTGTTTCTGTGTTGTGTTCTCACATTTTTGCCAAATTAATCTAGAGTTTGTTTTTGTTGCTGCTGAATAAAATTTACCTTAATTGTAACTTTCCCAGAAATGATCTTTTAACCATATTCAGAAGTTCTTGGCCATTCCTATATTAAAAGTAAAGAGAACATACTACTGGGAATCAGGAAATCTAGGTTCTTGCCTTTAGCTCTCCTGCTAATTCTCTGGGTTAGTCATTTCCCTTTCTGTGTGCCTCAGTTTCCTTGAGTGTAAAATGAACACACATATATATATAGTTGAACTATATGTTCCCTAAAGTTCCTTTTTAGTTTTTTTATAGTTCTTTGATCTTTGCCTAAAGCATCACAATGTAGTAGAAAGAGTTCTGGACCTCTTAGGTCCCTTCCAGCTTTAAGGCCACACTGTAGACACACAGATGTCTCCCACTGCATCTGGGGCCATCTCTAGTCATCCTGACCTATGTCTTGCCACTGGACCTAGATGACTCTGGAGGAGAAAGTGAAGGTGATGACTTTGCCCAGGCCTGTCTCACTTAAATCCAATTCACTTGCAAATCATGACATCACCCTCCTAATGTCACTAGTCTTCTTCAAGAAAGAAGGACAAACAAAAACAACAATATGCTAACAAAGCCCTGCTCTATCACCTTTGTCTTTGTACCTTCCAAGACAAGAGCACAGGGCTTTCTGTCCCCATGGGGAACCACTACATTGTACCACATGTAAAGATGGAGTTAATATTCCCCATTAGTGACCCTGGTGGTATTCACATGTTCCAGGAGAAGAACCTCATCATTCCAACCTTGGAAGGGTAGAAATCCAAACCCCCTTCCAGTTAATCCTCAGACTGTCTTTTTTGCAATGCTTTGGTCTCTGGATAGCATCTTCCTAATGATTTGGGCTCATAAACAGTTCCCTCCTCAAGAATGGAAATTGAACCTTTGCCTCTGAATTTAATTAGAGGTATTTTCTCTTCCAAATGCTGTTTTATTTTTGCTTCTTTGTACCAGACTCTGGGTGTTTGCTGCTAGGACAAACTCAAAAGACTAGTTTTGTTTTGGGGTTTTGGGGTTTTTTGTTTTTCAGTTTTTTATTGTTTTTTTTTTAACATTATAGACTCTGACAGCAGTTCTGACGCCTTAA
>NW_020946426.1:0-14657 GCF_900497805.2 Vombatus ursinus | reverse complement strand
CACACACACACACACACACACACACACACACACACACACACACACACGCTGAAGCTAGATCTATATCATATCCTAACATTTCTAAAAAGAAACTTTGTGTGACTGGGTACACTTCACATAATTTGCAGTCAGGTCAACAGCTCTGACTCACTCGTTCCCTCAAACTTTCAAAACCAAACAATAAAGCAAAACGACTCCCTAAAGTATGGTAAAATGCACATGTGCCATGATTTTGTGTTCTAGAATTGCTGCTACTGGGCTGGCCAGCCAAAGAACCCATTTGATGTGGTAGAAAGAAAATTTTAGGGCCATTTTTGTAATGATGATGCAAATTGCACAGGATAGAAAGAGTAATTAAAAGCAGGAACTTTCCTCTCAGGGAGAACTGAAGCATGTTCTTTGTTTGAACAAATTCAAGGCTGGGAGCAGAATATCCAGTGGATATTCTGATCAGAACAGTGTGAAACCAATGAACACAGTAAGGCTAGGTTAGACCTCTGAAGGCCTTGCTAATTAGTCCACTTAAATGTGTTCTCTTCTTTGTCTCCTCAGCATCTTTGTACTTGTACGTATGCACTGTATATATTGTTGTAGGTTGCACTACAAATGTTCTCAAGCAGTAGTGACAAACTTCAGTAGGAAGGAGCCACTGAACTGCAAATAAGGATCCCTGTGGCCACACAGCACTCTGTAGTCTATCTGGCACCTTTGTTCTTTGATCTTTATTGAATGTCACACCCTTATAATATCCAATTAGGCAAGTATAGCTTGAACACCAAATTACTGGCCTCTGAGGTCCCGTTTAGCTCTAAATCTGTGACCCTATGAGCTTTTGCTCATGCTCATAATGAAGGGGTTAGATCAGATAATCCTTAAAATCTCTCAACAGTTGTAAATCTTATGATTATATTATGGAAAAGTGGTGAGTTCTCTATCATTGGAAGTATTCAAGAAAGCCCTGGATAAGTACTTGTTGGGAATGTAATCAGGGCTTGTGTTTTGTCTGTGGCTCAGGCTGGATGACCTCTGAGCGCCAGATTTAGCAGTCCCTGTAATCTCATTGTCAGATTAAGACTCTGAAGCAATAGGTGGAAAAATCCTTTCAAACAGTATAAAATTTAAACCTGCTCAATCCTTGAGGAGAGGAATCAAGTTCTACTTTTTTTCTCTCCCTCTTTTCTCTCAAATCTCAATCATTTTTGCCCATGACTTCTGAAAGAAATAACATAAATCAAAAAAGAAAAAAAAAATAACATAAATCTCCAAGTTTACACGAACCAATAAGGTCACCTTGTCCAACCCCTACCTGAGCTATGAATCCTGCCCATAACATCCCTAACAAGTGGTCACACAGCTTCCAATTAAAAACCTCTGGTTAGAGGAAACTCAGCCCTGAGGGACCTCATTTCATTTTTGGACAACTCTAATGGTTGGAAGGAAATTTTTCCTTATGGTCAGCCAAATTCTGTCTCCCTGTAACTTCTCCCTGTCAATTCCAGTTTTGTCCTCTGGGGTTGAGCAAAATAAGTCTAACCCCTACTCCACATTGGACAACCCTTCAAATATTTGAAGAAAGCCATTTCCCCTACTTCCAGCTAAATTGCCTCAATTCCTTCCACCTCTCCTCCTATATGGATAGTTTCTAATCCCCTCACTATTCAAGAATCTTAGAATCATCTTTTGAGCTAGGGGTGCAAGGGGTGGGGTGGGTGTGCTTAGGGTCTTAGAGGTCATCTGGTCTGGTCATTTTTATGTTTAAAAAAATTTGAACCAAGAAAGATAAAGTGACTTACCACTTAGATAACTCCAAGTGCACATCATAGGATAATGAGTGAATAACTTGTTGTTGTTATTATTATTATAACTCCCTCATTTAACATAATATAACTGGATTTCAGACATGGCAATTTGACAAAGGCAAGGGTTCCTTATAACACTTGGGCTCTTGTCTTTCAGTGTTTTAGTCCAAGTTATGGGCTTCTTAAGGGCAAGCAAAAACTTTGCTCTTTCTCCTAGTGCTTAGCACAATACCCAACACGTAGTAAATGCTGAATGAATGTTTGTTGAAGGAATGCACAATGAATGAGGTTTTGCCAATGCCAGACTGCTAATTCTTTGCTTCCCTGTGGAGTGCCAGGGATAAGTTTCTTCCTCACCCTCCCATACCTCCCCACAGGGTAGGGCTGCCACAAGAGACTGGGTATTCCTCAGGGATTAGGTTGGCCTCATGCAGAGTGGTAAAGACACTATCTTTCTCTTTCATCTGGCAGCACGCACCAGTGTGTGTTTCGAACAAGTCAATGACAAGCTGGAAACAAAGTCTTTCAATAGATATATATGCTGTTTAGAAGCAAGAACTAATCCTGTTAATAAATCTATTTGAGGTAGACCGCTAGAATGGTTCACTTCCCTAGGGTCAGAGGGCCATGTCCAACCCAGGAATTTGGCTTTGAGTTGTTGAGATGCTTCTCCATGTATCATTTCTAGTCATTGTGTCTCGTGGTCTTCCTCTCTGGAGTCAGTCAGCAACATCTGTTGGTTGCATGCAAAATGCTATCTTGGAGACTAGAAGGTGAGCCAATGGAAACAAGATAAAGTGGCATGGCCCATGGACTAGGGTGTGGCAGCTCTGGACTTTGCCACGGGTGAGTCCCCTTCAGGGACCAGTGGCCAACATGATGTTTGGAGAGGCCAGAACTTGTGCTCTCGTTGCCTACCTTTAGGAGAAATGGCACTAAAGTGCCAGAGGCATCCCTGTAGGGAGTACACTCCAAGGAGGTCAAAAACAGAAAGAAAGCCTTTCTGTAACAAAATTTTCATTGTGGAGCTTTTTTATTAGATTTTTTTTCAATTAACAAACACTTACTTCGTGCTTTTTGTGGTAGCAAAGTACTAGAAACAAAATGAGTGCCCATCAGTTGGAAAATGGCTACGCAATGTTTGACTTGTGCATGAGCTACAGTCCTGTTGAGTCACAAGAAATTCTCTGTCTTCAGAGAAGCTTGGAAAGACACATAAACTAATGCAAAGTGAAGTAAAAAGACCAGGAAAGGTACATACACACACACACATATGTGTCTATATTTGTGTATGTATATATACATATGCATGTACTTATACATATACACATACATATAATTGAGCATTGTGTAATTATGACCAATCTCAGCCCAAGAGAAAAGTCAAGAAAATACATCAATTCATTGGAGAGGTGTAGGCGGATGATGGAGATGAAATATTGCATATGCTGTTAGGTGCAATCAAAGTCAATTTTGCTGGAATGTTTTAGATTTGTTATTTTTGTTTTCATCATTTTTACAATAGACTGGTTGAGTAGGGGAAGAAATGATTATCTGGAAATTACTGTGATGTAAAAACAAAAGGGCAAAACAATAGAGCACCTAGGAGGTACAGGGGATGGAGTATGCGGCCTGGAGTCCGGAAGACTCATCTTCCTGAATTCAGATCTGGCCTCAGATACTTATTAGCTGTGTGACCCTGGGCAAGTCACTTAAACTTGCTTACCTCAGTTTTCTCATCTGTAAAATGAACTGGAGAAGGAAATGGCAAAACCATTCCAAGGAAAACCCCAGAAGGGGTCATGAAGAGTCAGACATGACTGAACAACAACAACAAAAGGCATAAACTATAGTAAAGAGAGAAAAAAACATGGGGAAAGCAGCAAATCTAATTCTGGGATAATTATATATCCAGGCAGCCAAAACTCAATTGGATCAAAGTGTTGATCTGACACCAAACGCTGAGTTCCTTACCTACTGACGTAGTTTCCTCAAAAGCTCAGACCCTTCTTACTTTGAAGGGCTCTGCCTCTGTCTGGTTTTGCCCTCAAGCTAATTAATCTGCCTTGCTCTACTCCCATTCCCAACATAAGGTACAAGTCCCACCTGTCAGCCTAGGAGGGTTTGAACCTGCCAGACCTTCACAGCCTCATGAGTAGGTATAGGATGGAATATTGAGCAGTTCTCTTTCTTTGTAGAGAGTGCCTCAACAAATCTCTGACAAGAGCAAACGTCTTTCCTGGACATGGTTTCCAGGAGGGTGTGAAGTAGGTGAAGTTAGTTTCTTCTGCCTTTTTTTATGTCCCTTTAATCAACAAGGTGTCCGGTATCCTCAGGATAGCAATGTCAGCTCTCCACCTAGCCTACCGTTATATTGTACTCCAAAATTCTCTCTAACTGCTTCAAAGTCCTATTCCTTCAGTGTCCTGATCTCACTTATCTGGTGCTAAGGACTAAGAAGATTGGAATGTTACTCTTCTCAAGGGGTATTTGAATTTTAAAAGAGGATACTTGTAGAAGCAATCATTTAACTACAAAAATAGTAGCAATAATTTAACTCCAAAAAGTTATTCCAGTTGTGGAATTTCAGATAGTGGGACAGGTAATTTTGATCTCCCTCACACCCACCCAGCAAATGTGCCTTCCTAGCATCCCTCAAATTACATCATATTTATGACATATTCCATTTCCATGCCATGGGCAATTTTCAGCATAGGTATCAAAAGTACTGAGCATTTCCCTATGCAGCTTCTCAAGGTGAATCCATGGCAGGGAGGTGCCGGGGTGGGGGGGGGACAGGGTGCAGGGAGGGATAAGACAAATATTCTGAGACTGTCTATGAGGTTATACTAGCGCCATCTATGGGTTTAATTATGTTGGAGTCCATTTCTACTCTCCTCAGACCAGCATCTTCCTGGGCTTCCTTCTACAATCCCATTCCCTCTGCCACATCAGGAGCCAGAGAGAAATGGCCAAATTCCAGCAAATTAGTGGACACTTTTACTCAGTCTAATGGTTTATTTACATAGCTAATGACAATTATGCCAAGCCAGTCAACTCCCAGGGCTCATCTACTCCCTTTGCACCACTTCAGTCTTCCTCCTAACCCTTATCCCTATTACTCTGAACAACACCTAAGCTGTCTTGGTCCAATGCCATTACATTACGACCAACATAAGCAACTGTTTGAACAAACAATTAATCAGAGAATGTTAGCATATCAAATTATTTTAATAATATTTTATTATTTTCCAATTGCATGTAAAAACAATTTTTAATAATTTTTCAAAACTTTGAGTTCCAAATTCTCTGCCTCTCTCCCTTCCTTCCCCTCTTCCTGAGGCAGAATGCATAAGCACATCAAATTATGCTTGCCTTTTAGACATCTAAAATTAGATATCCTATAGACATCTTAAACTCATCAGATCCAAAACTGAATTCATTATCATCTCCCTGTGCCCCACCCCAAACAATCCCTTCTTCCGAACTATTACTGTTCCTATCCTCACCGCTATCCTCAGAGTCACCCAAGCTCACAACCCAGGTGTGGTGCCATCCTCTCTCAACCCACTCCCCACATACAAGTCAACTCCTGTTGTTTCTACCTTCGTAATATCTCTTCTATTCACCCCTTCTCTCCTCTGACATGACAACCACCCTGAGGCAGGCCCTCATCACCTCATGCCTAGATTATTGCAGTAGCCTGATGGGGGTCTGGTCTGCCTCAATTCTCTCCAAACTCCTGTCCATCCTCCAGTCAGCTATCAAAGTGATCTTCCTAAAATATAGGTCTGACCATATCACAAACACATCCTCATTTAATAACCTATAATGGGTTCCTTAATCACCTCCAAGATCAAATACAAAATCCTACTTAACATTCAAAGCCTTTCATAACCTGATCTGTTCCTACCTTTCCAAACTTACTCCTTACTTCCCTCACATACTTTTTGATATAGTGACATTGGCCTTCATACATTGCTCACATATGACAATCCCAGCTCCAAGAGTTTCTACTGGATGTCCTCCGTGCTTAGAGTGGTCTCCCTCCTCATCTCTACTTCCTGGCAGTCCTGACTTTCTTCAAAGCTCAGCTAACGTCTCACCTATTGCAAGAACACTTTCCCAAACTTTCTTAATCTTACTGCCTTCCCTCTGAGACTCCCCGACCAATTTATCCTGTATATATCTTGTTTGTAACTAGCTGTTTGCATGTTGTCTCCCTCATTAGATTATGAATTCCTTAGAGGCTGGAACTGGTTTTTTGCCTTTCTTTGCATCCCCAGCACTTAGCAGAGTGCCTGGCATATAGTAAATGCTTAATAAATCCTAGTTGATTTACTGATTGACTCTTTTGTTCTCAAAGCGAATTGTTGAGGGTCCTGACACTTTTGATGACCTAGATGTATTTTAATGTAATAATGAAAGGCAGTGGAATTTAATGATGAGGTCATTACTTTTCAAATTGGAAGATGCAGGTTTGAGTTCTAGCTCTGCAATTTATCATGAGACTCTAGAAGTAGTATAATGGAAAACACAGTAGATTTGAAGTCAGACAAATCCACGCTCAACGTGGTACCTGTTTGACTGTGGACCAGTCCCTTAATTCTCTCTTTGACAATCAAACCGCAAACAGGGTCACAAAGAGTCAGACATGACTGAAATGACTGAAACGACTGAACGACAACAATAATAATAAAGTAGAATAAAACAAGGATTAATTAAACACTATGTGCAATGTACTATACTAAGCATCCTACAAATATTATTTCACTTAACCCTCATAACAACCTTGGGTCCTATTATTGAGTACTAGGTACTATTATTACCCCCATTTTACAGTTGAGAAAACTGAGGCAGATAGCAGTTAAGTGACTTACTCAGGGTCATATAGCTAGTAAGGGTCTTAAGGTAGATTTAAAATGGTTTCCTACAGCTCTAGATCCTACGACCCTTATGTCTTTATGCCTCAATTCCCTCATCTATAAAATGGGGATAATGATAGTTGTCCTTCAAATGTTAGTTTGGAAACATTCACAAGATTTGTTATGAGAAAAGTGCTATTTAAAGTGTTATATAACTGAGATTTGAGGCTGGTGTTCCTCTAGTGTTCCTCTAGATAGTATGATGACACAGCTAAAGAAAGAGCCTCAGACTTGGAGTCAGGAGAGTCCTGGGTTCAAATCCAACCTCCAAAACTGTGTAACCTTGGACAGGTCTCCTCTTTTATCTTATCAACAAAATGGGAGTAGTAGTACTGATCTCACAGGATGTTTATGAAAATCCAGGAGGTATGTCTATGTTCTTAATTTCCATGTAAGTGCCCCTTATTATTGCCATCAGCCTATAGACAAGAAAGTAATGGGTTGGAGAAGCATCAGCCCAAGCCCTAAACTGATCAGTCAAGGATATTAGCAGACTAATAGGCATATAATGGGGTAGGTAGGTGATGCAGTGGATAGAGTACTGGGCCTAGAGTCAGGAAACTTCATCTTCCTGAGTTCAAATGTGACCTCAGATACTTCCCAGTTGTGTGACCCTGGGCAAGTCACTTAGCCCTGTTTGCCTCAGTTTCCTCATCTATAAAATGAACTAGAAAAGGAAATGGCAAACCACTCCAGTATCTCTAAAAAAAAAAAAAAAAAACAAATGGTGTCATAAGGAGTCAGACACAACTGAAAAACAACCAAACAACAACAAAGGCATTTAATAAAAACATATAGAGAAAGCTAGAAAGGACCTTTGAAAACATCTCTTTCAAACGCCCCTCCTTTTTTTATAGACGAAGTAACTGAGGTCTAGAGAGGTTAAGGGACTTGCCCAATGTTGCCTAGATAATAAATGGCCAAGTGAGGATTTGAACCCAGGCCTTCCATGTCCAGTGTTCTTTCCACTGTACCACACCTTTTCTCATATTGTTACTGTGTGCCCACATGTGGGTATGTAAACACCATGACTGCTAGAGGAAGTCCATCCATAACTGTTTAGTAAATAAGATCCAGAATCTTTGTTGGGATCAAGCCAAATATAGTGCAGCCTTCATTCTTTCTCCCTACCCCCCCCTCAGATTTACCAGACTGATTTTGCATTGTTTATATTATATTAGCTCTGACAAGATGCCTGATGTAAGATAAATATAGTGAATTAGTGAGAACTTCAAAAGGCATGCTTAGCTCTAGGCCCCTTCCTAATGGGGCTGCTCTCTGTAGTCTGCTTGCCTGGGGGCCAGAGGGCTCTTTGAACAAAACAGAATGCCAGAAAGAAGATGCACTGCCTAAAACCTGAATCTTCCAAGGCTAGGCTTTCTGTTTTTCCTGCATACTTCTCAGGTTGGGGGTTTATTTTATTTAGCCTGATGAACTGAAGTGGTGTTTATTTTGATTTGTCTCTGAGTTGGAACGAGAGATCACCAAAAAGAAACCCCTGCCGTGATTCAGCACAGCACTGGATCAGATTCCGGATGATGTAAATAATATTCAAAGAACATTCCTTGGAGTCACAGTTAGAATTTGGCAAATGGAAGCATTTGCCCATCTTGACCATCTATCTCTTGTCATTCTGCTTTTTTGGAAGCTGATGAACTAACTCTAACTTAGCTGTACCACTGACCCCTTGTAGGGATCCCTGTTGGGCCAAACAACACCGTCTGTTTCTCCTGCAAGATGCAGATGATAATACAGTATCTCCTTCAGAAGAGGTATTCAGTTCAATAAACTTTACTTAAATGATGACTGTATTTCATTGGGCTACGGAAGCCTTGGGAATACAGGTGAAATATTACACAGCTCCTATCTTTAAGAAGCTTATGACCTAGTAGGCAGTATATGATGTGTATAAAAAAATAATTATGATACAAAGGAAAGATCACTTTCAGTTCAAGGGGTTAGAGGATGATCAGAGAAGCCTTCTTGGAGGAGATGGTATCTGTTGAGGGGGGGAAAAGCAACCCAACAACAAACAATGCTCTATAAATGTCCTACTCATCATGGCCTGTGTCAGAGGTTAGGTGTCCTTAGATGTTTTAGAAAAATAGCTGAGCTGGAGGCAATTTATTTAAGTGCTAGCATCTTCCTCAAAATTCATACTACCAGGGCAGCTAGGTGGACACATAACACTCACTACCTGTGTAACTCTGGGCAAGTCACTTAACCCCAATTGCCTCATCCAAAAAAAAAAATTCATACTACCTGGGAAATCATACTAGCAGAGGGGAGACCTTCTGTCTGCTCCCACGACCTAGGAGGAAAAGAAGGGAGGAATAAAGGAAGGAAAAGAGGAAGGGGGGGAAGAAGAATGAAGGAAGAGGGACAGAGGACAGAAGGAAGGAAGGAAAAGAGGGAGGGAGGGAGAAAGGAAGAGAGGGAAGAAGGAAGGAGCACAATTAGGGTTAGGGAGCGAAGGAGGGAGGAAGGAAAGATTTATTAAGTACCTACTGTATCCCAGGCACTGTGCTAAGTGCTTTACAAATATTATCCCATTTGATCTTCACAACAACCCTGGGAGGGAAGTGGTATTATCATTCCCATTTTATAGATAAGGAAACTGAGGCAGGTAGAGGTCAAGTGACTTTTCCAGAGACACACAGCTAGTAAGTGTTTGAGGCAAGATTTGAACTCAGGTCTTCCTGAATGCAGGTCTAGCACTCTATCCACTACACCAGTGATGTCAAACTCAAATAGAAAGGTCGGGGGGTCAGGGGACACTAAGGATTCCTGCAGGAAGGAATTGACTTTAAAAAACCACATATTAACATTATCAATGTTCTATTGTATTTTTATTTATTTTATTAAAAATTTCCCAATTACATTTTAATCTGTTAGGGCTTTACTGGGGATGTTAAGGGCCATGGCAAGGCCCCACATTCGACACTTCTGCATTACGCTACCTAGCCAACAAGGGGCACTCTTGGAGACCACTCTTCTGAGCATGAGCTCTCTTCCCACTCCATACCTCAGTATCTGATGGAGCTAACAGAACTTTCCTCATCACTCTCCCCTTTCATGATGAAACAACTAAAGATGAATTACTTTGTGATCTGACACATTTGTATACAGCCAACAGTGTTGCCAACAGGGTTTATACTGCCTTAGTCATAGTCAGAAAGGTGACTGCCTCTGTGTGCTGTGATTTCAGTACCTATTAAGGAAGGCCTCATCACCCCCCAAAATTATATCACTAACATATGTTGGTGCTGGAAATTTTACTGTTTAGTATTTATTCTTTTGATTAAGGACAAGCAGGGAATAACACATTTTATGGGGAGGACACAGATGCCAAATCTCCCTGCTTCCAGTCCCTGAAATGATTCTATAAACATCTGGGAGATATCACCACTGTAGCCACCACCCTCTTATGAAATGATACTCACATGAGGCACGATACTCTGAGAGGCATTGTGGTACAATGGAAAGAATTAGACTTGGACTCCAAGGACTTGGATTCAAATCCTGACTCTGCTAGTTTGGGAAAGTAGTTTAACCTTGCTGGCACTCAATTAATTCCTCATCTGTTAAGCAAGATTGCATGACATGAATTTGTACTGTACTAAGGAAGCACTGTTGTGTGACTTCCTCTAGAGATAGCTAGGTGGTGCAATGGACAGAGCTCTGGGCCTGGTACCAAGAAAAATTGAATTCAGATCTACCCTCAGACCTTTACTAGCTATAAAACCCTGAACAAGTCCCTTAACCTCTATCTGCCTCAGTTTTCTCAACTGTAAAATAGGGGTAATAATAGCACCTGGTATCTAATAAAAGGATCAAGGTTGTTGTGAGGATTAAGTGAGATAATATTTGTATGGTGCTTAATTAATGCTTGCTTCATTCCCCTTTGTTGTTATTGTTGTCGTTCAGTCATGTCAGTCATGTCTGACTCTTGGTGACCCCCTTTTTGGTTTTCTTGGCAAATATACTGAAGTGATTTGCCATTTCCTTCTCCAGCTCATTTTACAGATGAGGAAATTGAGGCAAGCAGGGTTAAGTGACTTGCCCAGGGGCACACAGCCAGTAAGTGTCTGAGGCCAGATTTGAACTCATGAAGATTAGTCTTTTTGACTCCAGGCCCAGTACTCTGTCCACTGTGCCATCCAGCTGCCCTTTTCCATTCTTCCTTATCCCCTCTAATTTTGTAAATCAGCTTATGCATAGAAGTAGAAGAAATGGATATTGTGTGCAATCTAGGACAGATGTCTGACAAAAGATGAATGATGATAGGAGAAGGGTGCAAAGTATTCAAGGGCAAAGAGCAATGTGAGTTGAAATGGAGAGCTAGAGAGTTGAGACTGGGAGGGAGAAAAGTGAAGTCAGAGGAGAGGACTTGCTGAGAACGTACTGAGGGAAAGAGGGCTTGCTGGTCCTCATAAGAGTAAAGAATAGGTTTAGGAATGGTGAGGCATGGGTAAAGATGGAATGATCAAAGGAGAGACTATTGTAGTCAGCAAAGAGAATGTCCCAATTTCTGATTAAGGAAGTGGAACACTTATGCACAACGGTAAGATCTGTAGATGTGAGCTCATGATATTTCAGTAAACTTTGGTAGAGAGTTTTAGGGAGTATCCAGTCTACATAGATATTAAAGACTCCTATTTTAAGGGAAGAAGTTGGGGAGGAAAGGAAGAGAGCGAGCAAGTGCTGAACTCCTTGACAAAGGAGAGGCAATGGTTCAGTATAAGACAACTATCATAGTTTGGAAAACACAAAGGTATGTAGGAGAGGATAGTAGCAACGGATTTGTAGTTGCAATGAGCCCAATTAGTCAGCAACTTCTCATCAGACCTGAACCAGCAACCATTAAAGAGGTCAGATGGAAGCTCACCAGACCCTTATTTGCCATTCAGGAACACATTATTGATTATAGAGGACTCCTCCACAGAAACCCTCCTAGGACCAAGTGACTCAAGAGCCTGCAGGTCTGGAGTGTTAGAAGACTAGGTCCCTATTGATTTGCCAAGTTGATGTTGCCCCTGTGGCATTAACCCAACTCAAGTTTCAGTCCTGAAGACAATGTTTTGTCTCGGTGTTTTCCCATATGATAAATTTCTTGGGTGAGGATTCTGCTGATCTGTGTCTTCTTGGGAAACCGAGGGATGAGTCAATGGAGTAATCTGGAGAGCTGAATTCATCTGACTATTTTGGAAGGAACAGGGAGTCACCATTGATAAGAATGCCCACAAAAGTATCCACTATTATGCACTACAAGCATAGTATTTGGGCAGCTAGGTGGTACAGTGGATAAAGCACCAGGCCTGGAATCAAGAAGACTCATCTTCTTAAATTCAAATCTGCCTTCAGACACTTACTAGCTGTCTAACAAGTGAACAAGTCACTTAAACCCGTTTGCCTCAGTTTCCTCCTGTAAAATGAGTTAGAGAAAAAAAATGTCAAACCACTCCAATATCTTTGCCAAGAAAATCCCAAATGGGGTCACAAAGAGTCAGACATGACTGGAAAATGACTGAACAACAAATATAGTATCTTAGAAGGAGGGAAATATACTCCCAGTTTAAAACCTTATCAGTTATTTAAACTATGGTTTATCAATTCTTTTTGGAATGGGGAGTGCTTGCCAATGGCAGGGGGAGAAGAGAGTTTATCATTAAAAGGGGAATGAGCCCAGAAAGGAAAGGTTAGGTGTACTATCTCATCCATTTTACAGTTTTGCCTAGCAGCAGTTGAACATTGTTTATTTTAAAGCCCAATACAGGCAATCTCCAAATTATGAACACCTGACATTAGCTTCTCATATAAAAGAGAAATTTTGTGCCCCACTAACCTTAAGAGTGTCTTTGCTAAGTCCAGCACCAAGATGTGGAGCCTTGGGGTTGGGGAGCAGGAGAGGTTCCACCAAACTGCCTAAGGGGAGACAAATTGGCCAGGTCAGAAATAGAGCTCAGTAGTGGAATTGGGCCCATGAATAACCCTTGTCTTCCAGTGTGGTTGAGATAGAAAGACCCAGTCTCAAAAAAAGAAAAGACAAGAAAGGAAGGTGAGGGAAGGAAAGGGAAGGAAAGGGAAAGGAAGTGAGAATGAGAGGAGAGGGCAAGGCAACAGAAGGCAATATTTAAAAGTTTTTTTCAGAATCTCCACAAAGCTGTATCTACCTCTTCATTCTTTGTTAATTAAACCTGCTTTTCCTTAACCACCAGCATTCAAGGCAAATGTTGACAGAAAACTTTTCATTTAATTTGTCATGATACCTTTTTTTTTTTCGCTAGATAACTATTTTCTACTATTTTTCCGTTGCATTTACAATGCAAAAATGCAAAGAACAAATGTGGAGTTGAAATGGCTAGCTATCAGGTTGAGATTAGGAATGGAGGAAGAGTGAAGTCAGAGGAAGATAATGGGCTGAGAAAATACCAGAGGGTGGAGATATTAGGGGCCTCTTGAGAATGTAAAATAAGTTCAGGGGAAAGGTGGAGTAGGAAGGGAAGGAAAGGCGGGGAGAGGAGGTTGTGGTCACATAGGGGATGATTATTTCTGCTACCTTATGGGTTAAATAGGTTTTTGTGGTCTGGCCTGTAACCTAACCACCATTTATAACACTGTTTCTATGGGGAAATGCATTATGCTTTCCAAACAACAGACTTACAAATGAAATTTTGGAACATAACTATTCGTAAGTCGGGGACTGCCTGTACAAACAAATGCAGGCTCATAAATAAGTGTTTATTGGCATTACCTATGGCCAAAATGTTTAAAACCTTTGTTTCTGTGTTGTGTTCTCACATTTTTGCCAAATTAATCTAGAGTTTGTTTTTGTTGCTGCTGAATAAAATTTACCTTAATTGTAACTTTCCCAGAAATGATCTTTTAACCATATTCAGAAGTTCTTGGCCATTCCTATATTAAAAGTAAAGAGAACATACTACTGGGAATCAGGAAATCTAGGTTCTTGCCTTTAGCTCTCCTGCTAATTCTCTGGGTTAGTCATTTCCCTTTCTGTGTGCCTCAGTTTCCTTGAGTGTAAAATGAACACACATATATATATAGTTGAACTATATGTTCCCTAAAGTTCCTTTTTAGTTTTTTTATAGTTCTTTGATCTTTGCCTAAAGCATCACAATGTAGTAGAAAGAGTTCTGGACCTCTTAGGTCCCTTCCAGCTTTAAGGCCACACTGTAGACACACAGATGTCTCCCACTGCATCTGGGGCCATCTCTAGTCATCCTGACCTATGTCTTGCCACTGGACCTAGATGACTCTGGAGGAGAAAGTGAAGGTGATGACTTTGCCCAGGCCTGTCTCACTTAAATCCAATTCACTTGCAAATCATGACATCACCCTCCTAATGTCACTAGTCTTCTTCAAGAAAGAAGGACAAACAAAAACAACAATATGCTAACAAAGCCCTGCTCTATCACCTTTGTCTTTGTACCTTCCAAGACAAGAGCACAGGGCTTTCTGTCCCCATGGGGAACCACTACATTGTACCACATGTAAAGATGGAGTTAATATTCCCCATTAGTGACCCTGGTGGTATTCACATGTTCCAGGAGAAGAACCTCATCATTCCAACCTTGGAAGGGTAGAAATCCAAACCCCCTTCCAGTTAATCCTCAGACTGTCTTTTTTGCAATGCTTTGGTCTCTGGATAGCATCTTCCTAATGATTTGGGCTCATAAACAGTTCCCTCCTCAAGAATGGAAATTGAACCTTTGCCTCTGAATTTAATTAGAGGTATTTTCTCTTCCAAATGCTGTTTTATTTTTGCTTCTTTGTACCAGACTCTGGGTGTTTGCTGCTAGGACAAACTCAAAAGACTAGTTTTGTTTTGGGGTTTTGGGGTTTTTTGTTTTTCAGTTTTTTATTGTTTTTTTTTTTAACATTATAGACTCTGACAGCAGTTCTGACGCCTTAA
>NW_020946425.1:0-2138 GCF_900497805.2 Vombatus ursinus | reverse complement strand
GAACTATTATTCTATTTCCAACATTATATTCTCAGATCAATGCAGTCCCCAAAGGACAGCTCTCTGTGTTGGAAGTACAGACTCATCTTTTCATTGGTATAATGTGTGCTCTCCTAAATGAGCCAAATAGCCTTATTAGCTTCCAGGCTAACTAAGGCCAATGAGTTATGCATTTGAGCAAGAGTATCAAAAGTAGAGAATCCAACAAATCCTGGACTTGATGATTCATCACTGTAAATCAGTTCAAGTGACCTAGAAAAAGAATTAACTTAAATAATTTGTTCAATTCCAGGAAATTCCACTTGATTTCAAAATATGATAAAAACATGGCAAACAATTAGAAAGGTATGTTGAAATAAATTGTTGTGGTTTGTCCTTTGATGCCATGACTTGCAAGTGTGAATTTGAGTGAGTGAGGGCTGTGCAAAGTCACCAGCCTCATTTTCTCCTCCAGAACCATCTGAGTTCAGAGGCCAGATATCTATCAATCAGGACAATTGAAAATGGCCCAGGATGCAGTGGGAGACTAGCCTTTTTAAGCTAAGGTCTTTCCCAATTCTCACTTTGATTTAGGCAATGCCCATTGAGTGATTAGGGCTGTTTAAGTGAGTCAAGGGATGGCCCCTTTAATCCAAAACAAACAAACAAACAAAGCAAGAGAGGAAGACCTCAGGGTCTTCCAAAAGAGACCAAACAATTACGGGCCAAAAGAGAAACAGTTACTATTTACATTCACTCTGAGCCATCAGGACCCAAAAAATAACCATTAAGTGGTGCTTAGGCAGGGAACTATTGTTGGTCAATCAATTAGAGCCAGAGTGAATTGGATTTAAAGCATGGTATTCAAGAAAGATATCTAGCCAGTAAACCCCAAGAATTCAAGATAGATTTCAGCCATCACAATTTACCTTCCTTTGGGCAGAACACCTTCAGGTAAGGGCATGATACACCATATGAGAAGTTGAGTTGCCCAACCGAAACTGGCCAGTTGGATCCCCTGTGGGGCAGCTCAGACTCCTTACAGGTTGTAGCTTGTTCTTCCTCTCAAAGAGGACCATGATATCAGGAATATGATGCCATGGCTTGCAAATGAATTAGATTTGAGTGAGGGAGGGCTGTACAAAGTCACCCACCTCACTTTCTTCTCCAGAGCCATCTGGGTCCAGTGGCCAGATATAGATCAGAACTGGAGATGGCCCAGCTGTTGAAATAAATAATGAGAAAATCTAATATAAGGTGGATATTTTGCTCTGTAGCATGGTTGGTTTGAGTAAACAAAACAGCATTTTCCAAGCACAACCAAAAACTACTATTCAATCACAAAAACAAAACAAACAAAAATGAAAATCAACCAAGTAACAGAAACCCTGTCTCATTTATGGTTTGTTGCTAAGATGGGCTAATGGATTTAATGCTGGAAATGATCTTAGAGGCCATCAAGTCCAACCCCCTCTTTTACAGATCAGGAAACTAAGAGTAAAAGGTTAAGTGAATTGTCCAAGGTTTTAGTACTAATAAGTGTCCGAGGCAGAATTTGATCTCAGGTCTTTATGATCCTAAATCCAACGCCCTGGATTTATTTATGATGCCAAAGATGTAAACTGGTAAAACTTGATTCCTGAGTCTGAACCAGATTGAAATGTAATTAGGAAATGTTTAACAAAATAAAAAACCAATACAATATAGCTAATGTTAATTTGTGTTTTTCTAAGTCAAAAAGTGACTGCAGGGATCCATTTCTATTTGATTTTGTCAGCACTATCTGCAGTGCTGCATCTAAACTCATAGTACATACAGTCCATACTGTATTTCACTGTATATCATCCCATAGTGCACCTTAATGGAGATAAGATGGACCTTATATACAGAAAGACTGTGGGAGGGATCTAGGAGTGGTCAAGTAGTTTGGGGTGACTGGAGGAGGGGTCTAAGGAGGATCTGAATGGGAGTAGCCAATAAGCTAGGGTGAACAGAACACCTGGGACCTGGACCATGTGACCAAGGGAGAAAGGAGTCTATCTAGGATTAAGGGTGGGAAGTGGCAGGGGCCATAGGCAGGCTCACAGGTCTTCCCCAGGTTGACAATCAACTCTGGCTAACAATTAACAAGATGCTAAATTTACAAAGAAAAGTGGGCT
>NW_020946424.1:0-2138 GCF_900497805.2 Vombatus ursinus | reverse complement strand
AGCCCACTTTTCTTTGTAAATTTAGCATCTTGTTAATTGTTAGCCAGAGTTGATTGTCAACCTGGGGAAGACCTGTGAGCCTGCCTATGGCCCCTGCCACTTCCCACCCTTAATCCTAGATAGACTCCTTTCTCCCTTGGTCACATGGTCCAGGTCCCAGGTGTTCTGTTCACCCTAGCTTATTGGCTACTCCCATTCAGATCCTCCTTAGACCCCTCCTCCAGTCACCCCAAACTACTTGACCACTCCTAGATCCCTCCCACAGTCTTTCTGTATATAAGGTCCATCTTATCTCCATTAAGGTGCACTATGGGATGATATACAGTGAAATACAGTATGGACTGTATGTACTATGAGTTTAGATGCAGCACTGCAGATAGTGCTGACAAAATCAAATAGAAATGGATCCCTGCAGTCACTTTTTGACTTAGAAAAACACAAATTAACATTAGCTATATTGTATTGGTTTTTTATTTTGTTAAACATTTCCTAATTACATTTCAATCTGGTTCAGACTCAGGAATCAAGTTTTACCAGTTTACATCTTTGGCATCATAAATAAATCCAGGGCGTTGGATTTAGGATCATAAAGACCTGAGATCAAATTCTGCCTCGGACACTTATTAGTACTAAAACCTTGGACAATTCACTTAACCTTTTACTCTTAGTTTCCTGATCTGTAAAAGAGGGGGTTGGACTTGATGGCCTCTAAGATCATTTCCAGCATTAAATCCATTAGCCCATCTTAGCAACAAACCATAAATGAGACAGGGTTTCTGTTACTTGGTTGATTTTCATTTTTGTTTGTTTTGTTTTTGTGATTGAATAGTAGTTTTTGGTTGTGCTTGGAAAATGCTGTTTTGTTTACTCAAACCAACCATGCTACAGAGCAAAATATCCACCTTATATTAGATTTTCTCATTATTTATTTCAACAGCTGGGCCATCTCCAGTTCTGATCTATATCTGGCCACTGGACCCAGATGGCTCTGGAGAAGAAAGTGAGGTGGGTGACTTTGTACAGCCCTCCCTCACTCAAATCTAATTCATTTGCAAGCCATGGCATCATATTCCTGATATCATGGTCCTCTTTGAGAGGAAGAACAAGCTACAACCTGTAAGGAGTCTGAGCTGCCCCACAGGGGATCCAACTGGCCAGTTTCGGTTGGGCAACTCAACTTCTCATATGGTGTATCATGCCCTTACCTGAAGGTGTTCTGCCCAAAGGAAGGTAAATTGTGATGGCTGAAATCTATCTTGAATTCTTGGGGTTTACTGGCTAGATATCTTTCTTGAATACCATGCTTTAAATCCAATTCACTCTGGCTCTAATTGATTGACCAACAATAGTTCCCTGCCTAAGCACCACTTAATGGTTATTTTTTGGGTCCTGATGGCTCAGAGTGAATGTAAATAGTAACTGTTTCTCTTTTGGCCCGTAATTGTTTGGTCTCTTTTGGAAGACCCTGAGGTCTTCCTCTCTTGCTTTGTTTGTTTGTTTGTTTTGGATTAAAGGGGCCATCCCTTGACTCACTTAAACAGCCCTAATCACTCAATGGGCATTGCCTAAATCAAAGTGAGAATTGGGAAAGACCTTAGCTTAAAAAGGCTAGTCTCCCACTGCATCCTGGGCCATTTTCAATTGTCCTGATTGATAGATATCTGGCCTCTGAACTCAGATGGTTCTGGAGGAGAAAATGAGGCTGGTGACTTTGCACAGCCCTCACTCACTCAAATTCACACTTGCAAGTCATGGCATCAAAGGACAAACCACAACAATTTATTTCAACATACCTTTCTAATTGTTTGCCATGTTTTTATCATATTTTGAAATCAAGTGGAATTTCCTGGAATTGAACAAATTATTTAAGTTAATTCTTTTTCTAGGTCACTTGAACTGATTTACAGTGATGAATCATCAAGTCCAGGATTTGTTGGATTCTCTACTTTTGATACTCTTGCTCAAATGCATAACTCATTGGCCTTAGTTAGCCTGGAAGCTAATAAGGCTATTTGGCTCATTTAGGAGAGCACACATTATACCAATGAAAAGATGAGTCTGTACTTCCAACACAGAGAGCTGTCCTTTGGGGACTGCATTGATCTGAGAATATAATGTTGGAAATAGAATAATAGTTC
>NW_020946423.1:0-1375 GCF_900497805.2 Vombatus ursinus | reverse complement strand
ATGGGATCAAATGGAAAGCTGAAATGTTCCCAGCATGGTTTTTTTTTAAAATGGGGAAAGGTTTGGAGTCTTAAGGAATCTTATAGAGAATTCTTAATCTGAAAACTCCCTTCACTGACTAGCATCTCAGCTGGAATTTATCATTTAGAAAGTTGACTGGCCTGCTGAAATAATTTATTTAACATCATACAGCTACTAAATTTCAGAAGTAAGATTTGGACCCAAGTCATTTTGATTCTAAATCAGCTTTTGCCCCACTAAACTGGACCATTTTTTTCATTTCTTGTAATATGAGTCCGTATTTTATCTATTTATTTCTGAGTTACCTAGTTGCCTGTGTCTCTTCACAGGCAAAGAAGGCAAAGGGTAAATGATTTAAATGAAGTTTATCTAGTATGTGTGAGAAACAATCAGGCAGTGTTCTGGGACTCATTTTGAAGTCTTGGAGTCTTTGTTCCATTAGTAATTTGTTGGTGTTTGGGGCTAAGTGACTCAATCTCTCTGAGCTGTAGTTTCCTTATCTGTAAACTGGAGATCAGTCTTGATATTACTTAAATCCCCCTCATGGGGCTAAAGATAATTATATTCTCACACTTTTTCCAACCTATCATTGATTGTGAGACAAGTACTTGTTAGATATAAAGCAACAAATACATATGAGCTACACTGAATATTATTTATAAATTAGTTTATTTGATCTGTAATGAACATCTTGGCAATATTGATGAGGATGGGATCTAGACCCCAAAAAGAAAACCCTGGACTTTCCCACATGGCCAAATCTCTAAAGTTTGCCTGAGGCTATAATCCCATCAACTGGCCTTTCATTGTGGCTACACCTAGCCCTCCATTGTCTTACCTCCCTATGGCCCCTGCCACTTCCCACCCTTAATCCTAGATAGACTCCTTTCTCCCTTGGTCACATGGTCCAGGTCCCAGGTGTTCTGTTCACCCTAGCTTATTGGCTACTCCCATTCAGATCCTCCTCAGACCCCTCCTCCAGTCACCCCAAACTACTTGACCACTCCTAGATCCCTCCCACAGTCTTTCTGTATATAAGGTCCATCTTATCTCCATTAAGGTGCTCAGATTCTTAAAATCTAGCCAATAGCTCATTATTGTTCAGATTCCTTAAGATTCTGGCCAATATGCAGATGTTCTAATAAACCTTGTCTTTGACTGAAAAAAGACTAGGGTTGAATTCTTTCAGGCACGACCCATGTGTTGTAAATTTGGGATCCTGGGACCCCTAAGCCCCTAAACCTCAACAATATAATATGGATTCAACCAACATTTTTCGAGAATCCACCTATAGCCTAGGGAGATGGTTGTAGTTGAGTAACTCCTAGCTTAGCCAAATGGTATGAATAATCAT
>NW_020946422.1:0-1670 GCF_900497805.2 Vombatus ursinus | reverse complement strand
GACTGCATTGATCTGAGAATATAATGTTGGAAATAGAATAATAGTTCCCATTGGTGTTGTACTTTAAAGCTGACAAAACAGTTTCCTCAGAACAACTCTATTAGTGAGGTTGTTCAATATTGTGCACACTTTCTCCCTCTCTCTTTCTCTTTCTATATATGTATACATTTTACTCATGCAAAATGACAGTCTACAAAATGTTTAGAAGAAACATCAGTGGGGATACACTTCCCTCTTGCCTTTCCATTTGCCTTTCCCCCATATCCCATCAGATAGATCAGGCAGTGACAGCATTATGATTATTCATACCATTTGGCTAAGCTAGGAGTTACTCAACTACAACCATCTCCCTAGGCTATAGGTGGATTCTCGAAAAATGTTGGTTGAATCCATATTATATTGTTGAGGTTTAGGGGCTTAGGGGTCCCAGGATCCCAAATTTACAACACATGGGTCGTGCCTGAAAGAATTCAACCCTAGTCTTTTTTCAGTCAAAGACAAGGTTTATTAGAACATCTGCATATTGGCCAGAATCTTAAGGAATCTGAACAATAATGAGCTATTGGCTAGATTTTAAGAATCTGAGCACCTTAATGGAGATAAGATGGACCTTATATACAGAAAGACTGTGGGAGGGATCTAGGAGTGGTCAAGTAGTTTGGGGTGACTGGAGGAGGGGTCTGAGGAGGATCTGAATGGGAGTAGCCAATAAGCTAGGGTGAACAGAACACCTGGGACCTGGACCATGTGACCAAGGGAGAAAGGAGTCTATCTAGGATTAAGGGTGGGAAGTGGCAGGGGCCATAGGGAGGTAAGACAATGGAGGGCTAGGTGTAGCCACAATGAAAGGCCAGTTGATGGGATTATAGCCTCAGGCAAACTTTAGAGATTTGGCCATGTGGGAAAGTCCAGGGTTTTCTTTTTGGGGTCTAGATCCCATCCTCATCAATATTGCCAAGATGTTCATTACAGATCAAATAAACTAATTTATAAATAATATTCAGTGTAGCTCATATGTATTTGTTGCTTTATATCTAACAAGTACTTGTCTCACAATCAATGATAGGTTGGAAAAAGTGTGAGAATATAATTATCTTTAGCCCCATGAGGGGGATTTAAGTAATATCAAGACTGATCTCCAGTTTACAGATAAGGAAACTACAGCTCAGAGAGATTGAGTCACTTAGCCCCAAACACCAACAAATTACTAATGGAACAAAGACTCCAAGACTTCAAAATGAGTCCCAGAACACTGCCTGATTGTTTCTCACACATACTAGATAAACTTCATTTAAATCATTTACCCTTTGCCTTCTTTGCCTGTGAAGAGACACAGGCAACTAGGTAACTCAGAAATAAATAGATAAAATACGGACTCATATTACAAGAAATGAAAAAAATGGTCCAGTTTAGTGGGGCAAAAGCTGATTTAGAATCAAAATGACTTGGGTCCAAATCTTACTTCTGAAATTTAGTAGCTGTATGATGTTAAATAAATTATTTCAGCAGGCCAGTCAACTTTCTAAATGATAAATTCCAGCTGAGATGCTAGTCAGTGAAGGGAGTTTTCAGATTAAGAATTCTCTATAAGATTCCTTAAGACTCCAAACCTTTCCCCATTTTAAAAAAAAACCATGCTGGGAACATTTCAGCTTTCCATTTGATCCCAT
>NW_020946421.1:0-4082 GCF_900497805.2 Vombatus ursinus | reverse complement strand
TTGACTTCACTGTCACTGAGGCTTTATGTAATTCATGACTGAATTATGATTATGAAAAAATATAACTTTTTAAAAAGGAAATTTGGAGCCACAACATTATATATTAAGAACAAACTTTCACATAAAAATGCAAAATCCTGAATGAGTATGTAGCTGTGAACATTGGACTAAAAATTAATTCAGGGAGAAAAAAAACAGTATGATGGTAGGACAATACCATAACCCAGCCACCCAGAAGAAGAAGGAAATGAATGTGTTTTCAGGAAATAGTTCTTAAACTCAGTGAGGAGTTATGATAAAATTATAAAAGTTACTTAGACTATCTGGCTATCTATATAAGTGAGACTTTTTTTTAAATAGAATGGCTGATACATTCTTTTTCCATTTAATTTTTACTTTTTTATTTTTTCTCAATTACATGTAAACAAAACAATTTAACTTTTTTTTAAATTTCAGCTTCAAATTATATCCCTTCATGTCTCCCCTCCTAGTTCCTTGAGAATGCAAGCAATTTGATACAGAATATATATATGTGTGTGTGTGTGCATGTGTGTGAAATCACACAAAATATTTCCATATTAGCCATGTTTCAAAAGAAAATTAAAATTGTAAAAATAGAATAACAAAGACAGTAAAAAGTATACTTCAATCTGCATTCAGACTTGATAAGTTCTTTCTCTGGAGGTATGCGGCAGTTTTCATAGTAAGTCTTTTGAGACTGTCTTGTATTATTTTCTTGCTGAGAAAGCTAAATCTTTCACAGTTGATCATCATACAATATTCCTACTATTTTTTACAGTATTCTTCTGCTTCCGCTCATATCACTTTGCATAAATTCATGTAAGTCTTCCCAGGTTTTTCTGATAGAATCCTGCTCATCATTTTTCATAACACAATAGTATTCCATGAAAAACATTGTACCACAACTTGTTCAGTCATTCTCCATTTGATGGGCATTCCCCTAATTTTAAATTTTTTTGCCACCACAGAGTTGCTGTAAATATTTTTGTACATATAGGTTTTCTTTCTTATTTATCTTTTTGGGGTACACACCTAGAAGTGATATTGCTATAGCCTTCTGGGCATAGTTCCAAATTGTTCTCCAAAATGATTGACAGTTCACAATTTCACCAACAGTGTAATAGTGTCCCTATTTTTCCACATCATCTCCAATATCTGTCATTTTCCTTTTCTTTCATTTTAGTTAATCTTGTAGGTGTGAGGTAGTACTTCAGAGCTGTTTAGTTTGTATTTATCTAATCAGTAGTGATTTAGAGCATTTTTCATTTGATTATAGATAGCTCTAATTTTTTTCTTCTAAAAAATATCTCTTCATACCCTTTGACCATTTGTCAATTTGGGGAATGAGTTGCAGCCTTATAAATTTAACTCAGTTCTCTATAATTTGAGAAATGAGGCCTTTATCAAAGAAACTTGCTGCAAACTGAGTTTCCAGTTTCTTACTTTCTTTCTAAACTTGACTACAAGAATTTTTTTTGTACAAAACCTTTTTAATTTAATGTAATTGGAATTATTCTTTTATATCCCATAATGCTCTTTAACTCTTGTTTGGTAATAAACTCTTCCCTTATCCATAGATCTGACCAGTAAACTTTTCCTCATTCTCTTAATTTGCTTATGGAATCACCCTTTATGTTTAAATCATGTACCCATTTTGACCTTATCTTCATATGTGATGTCAGATGTTGGTCCATACCTATTTTCTTCCAAACTGCTTTCCCAATTTTCCTGGCAAAATTTGTCAAATACTGATTTCTTGTCCTAAAACTAGGATTTTTTTTCATTTGTCAAACTACATTACTATGGTCATTTACTATGGTATATGGTGTACCTAATTCATTACACTGATCCACTACTCTATTTCTTAGCTAATACCAGATTGTTGTAATGATTACTACTTTGTAATGAAGCTTCAGATCCAGCACTGTTAAATTATTGTCCTTCACATTTTTTTTCCATTGATTCCCTTGATAGTCTTGATCTTTCTTCTTCTGTGTGAATAGAATATTTTAATTTATCTACAGTTATTTTAAATTGAATTTCTATTTGTATCTCTTCCTATCGTACTTTGGAAGTATATATGCATATATGTATATATGTGTGTATATACATATGCACACACATACATATATGGTTTATTTTCTTTCTTTCAACTTTGTTGAAGTTGTTTTTTAGTTGATTTTCTAGGATTCTCTAAGTTTACCATCATATCATCTGCAAAGAGTGATAGTTTTGTTTTATCATTGCCTATTTCTAATTACTTCAAATCCTTTTTCCTGTCTTTTTTACTACAGCTAGTATGTTTAGAACAATAGAAAATAATAATGGATATAATGGGCAACCTTGCTTCACTCCAGATCTTATTGGAAAGGTTTCTAGCTAATCCCCATTACAGATTATGCTTGCTGCTGGCTTTAGATAGATACTAGTTATCATTTTGAGAAATTCTACATTTATTTGTAAGATTTCTAGTGTTTTAATAGTAATGAGTGTTGTATTTTGTCACAAACTTTTTCTGTGTCTATTGAGATTATTGATAAAGTTTTGATTTGCCTTAGGAATATTCATTATTCAAAAGAAAGAAGTAATCATTTATTTTTTTTTGTGGCAATTGAGGTTAAGTGACTTGCCCAGGGTCACACAGGTAGTAAGTGTCAAGTGTTTGGTCTGAGGCCAGATTTGAATTCAGGTCCTCCTGACTGCAGGGCTGGTGCTCTATCCACTGCACCACCTAGCTGCCCCTCATTTAAGTTTTAAAAAAATATTAACTACTTACTCTCTTTAAGACACTACTATGATGTTATTTTCTGTTTCTGCCTATAGCCATAATACCTTTCAGTATGGATCTCTGGGACTGATTATGAGTGGGGTGTATAAAGCATGTTCCAAGAAACATTTAAACATAGGGCCCCCATAATGAGGAAATTCATAAGTCCTAGTGATGATCCACAAAATGTGATCCCAGTAGATGAAGTGTGATGAATAACTTCTATTAAAATCCATTCTAAACTCACATATAAAAGATGGCATTTCTGAGGAACCATGGTCTTCAAAAAGAATTCAGAGAACATTAGGGTGCACTAAAATGAGCTAAAAAATGTTGTGTTTGGTGTCTGTCTATCATCTCATTCTCTTGCATGATGTATCAGGATCATAGAATTTACATATTGAGGGCAGCTAGGTGGTGCAATGGATAGAGCTCTGGTCTTGGTATCAGGAAGACCTGAGTTCAAATCCGGCCTCAGACACTTGACATTTACTAGTTATGTGACTCTGGGCAAGTCATTTAACCCCTATTGCCTCACCAAAAAGCAAAATAAATAAATAGCATATTGATGAGAGAGTGTTTATTTCAAACTCCTCATTTTAGAAACAAAGAAATTGTTCAAAGAAGCATGCCCAAAGAAGAGTAACCAGGATGTTGAAAAGACAGAAGAAAAAGTTCTATGAGAATTAATGATATTTAACTTAGAGAATAGAAAATTTAAGGAAGATGTATCTTCAAGTTTTCTTTTTTTTAAAGGATATTTATGTGGGAAAGGGATTATACTTGTTCTGGTTGATCACAGAGGGCAGAATGAAGTGTAGTAGAAGATCAGATTTATGCTCAGTGAATGGGAACTCTCCCTAATAATTGCAATAGAATTCTCCAGAAATGGAATTGACTACCTCACAAAATAGCACATCTCATATCACTAGAGGAATATATAATGAGGATAGATCACATTATTGTAGAGGGGATTTCTGGTAGGATTTGAATTTGTTGGACATAGCAAATGGGATTCTAGACTTGGTTAATGTAATATGACTTGTTCTTATTAAAGCCGTGCTTGCTCTTTGTGCTTACTATATTCAACCATGAGGGAGTATCTAAGTTCTAGAAATGTAGAATGTTTACAATCAAATGAGTAATAGATTTTAAATATGGAGACTCTTCAGAAGAAAGATTCACTATACTCAAGTTTCAGAAGGTAAAGGAATGATACTAAATATTTAGAAAAGGAAATAGTAGTTACAAGAGTATAAATTCCACTAAGTTCAGCAATAGCAAGAAAAAAAAA
>NW_020946420.1:0-4086 GCF_900497805.2 Vombatus ursinus | reverse complement strand
TTTATGTAATTCATGACTGAATTATTATTATGAAAAAATATAACTTTTTAAAAAGGAAATTTGAAGCCACAGCATTATATATTAAGAACAAACTTTCACATAAAAATGCAAAATCCTGAATGAGTATGTAGCTGTGAACATTGGACTAAAAATTATTTCAGGGAGAAAAAAAAAACAGTATGATGGTAGGACAATACCATAAGCCAGCCACCCATAAGAAGAAGGAAATGAATGTGTTTTCAGGAAATAGTTCTTAAACTCAGTGAGGAGTTATGATAAAATTATAAAAGTTACTTAGGCTATCTGGCTATCTATACAAGTGAGACTTTTTTTTAAATAGAATGGCTGATACATTCTTTTTCCATTTAATTTCTACTTTTTATTTTTTCTCAATTACATGTAAACAAAACAATTTAACTTTTTTTTTAAATTTCAGCTTCAAATTATATCCCTTCCTGTCTCCCCTCCTAGTTCCTTGAGAATGCAAGCAATTTGATACAGAATATATATATGTGTGTGTGTGTGCATGTGTGTGAAATCACACAAAATATTTCCATATTAACCATGTTTCAAAAGAAAATGAAAATTTTAAAAATAGAATAACAAAGACAGTAAAAAGTATACTTCAATGTGCATTCAGACTTGATAAGTTCTTTCTCTGGAGGTATGCGGCAGTTTTCATAGTAAGTCTTTTGAGACTGTCTTGTATTATTTTCTTGCTGAGAAAGCTAAATCTTTCACAGTTGATCATCATACAATATTCCTACTATTTTTTACAGTATTCTTCTGCTTCTGCTCATATCACTTTGTATAAATTCATGTAAGTCTTCCCAGGTTTTTCTGATAGAATCCTGCTCATCATTTTTCATAACACAATAGTATTCCATGAAAAACATTGTACCACAACTTGTTCAGTCATTCTCCATTTGATGGGCATTCCCCTAATTTAAAATTTTTTTGCCACCACAGAGTTGCTGTAAATATTTTTGTACATATAGGTTTTCTTTCTTATTTATCTTTTTGGGGTACACACCTAGAAGTGGTATTGCTATAGCCTTCTGGGCATAGTTCCAAATTGTTCTCCAAAATGATTGACAGTTCACAATTTCACCAACAGTGTAATAGTGTCCCTATTTTTCCACATCATCTCCAATATCTGTCATTTTCCTTTTCTTTCATTTTAGTTAATCTTGTAGGTGTGAGTTAGTACTTCAGAGCTGTTTAGTTTGCATTTATCTAATCAGTAGTGATTTAGAGCATTTTTCATTTGATTATAGATAGCTCTAATTTTTTTCTTCTAAAAAATATCTCTTCATACCCTTTGACCATTTGTCAATTTGGGGAATGAGTTGCATTCTTATAAATTTAACTCAGTTCTCTATAATTTGAGAAATGAGGCCTTTATCAAAGAAACTTGCTGTAAACTGAGTTTCCAGTTTCTAACTTTCTTTCTAAACTTGACTACAAGAATTTTTTTTTGTACAAAACCTTTTTAATTTAATGTAATTGGAATTATTCTTTTATATCCCATAATGCTCTTTAACTCTTGTTTGGTAATAAACTCTTCCTTTATCCATAGATCTGACCAGTAAACTTTTCCTCATTCCCTTAATTTGCTTATGGAATCACCCTTTATGTTTAAATCATGTACCCATTTTGACCTTATCTTCATATGTGATGTCAGATGTTGGTCCATACCTATTTTCTTCCAAACTGCTTTCCCAATTTTCCTGGCAAAATTTGTCAAATACTGATTTCTTGTCCTAAAACTAGGATTTTTTTTCATTTGTCAAACTACATTACTATGGTCATTTACTATGGTTTATGGTGTACCTAATTCATTACACTGATCCACTACTCTATTTCTTAGCTAATAACAGATTGTTGTAATGATTACTACTTTGTAATGAAGCTTCAGATCCAGCACTGTTAAATTATTGTCCTTCACATTTTTTTCCATTGATTCCCTTGATAGTCTTGATCTTTCTTCTTCTGTGTGAATAGAATATTTTAATTTATCTACAGTTATTTTAAATTGAATTTCTCTTTGTATCTCTTCCCATTGTACTTTGGAAGTATATATGCATATATGTATATATGTGTGTATATACATATGCACACACATACATATATGGTTTATTTTCTTTCTTTCAACTTTGTTGAAGTTGTTTTTTAGTTGATTTTCTAGGATTCTCTAAGTTTACCATCATATCATCTTCAAAGAGTGATAGTTTTGTCTTATCATTGCCTATTTGTAATTACTTCAAATCCTTTTTCCTGTTTTTTTTACTACAGCTAGTATGTTTAGAACTATAGCAAATAATAATGGATATAATGGGCAACCTTGCTTCACTCCAGATCTTATTGGAAAGGTTTCTAGCTAATCCCCATTACAGATTATGCTTGCTGCTGGCTTTAGATAGATACTAGTTATCATTTTGAGAAATTCTACTTTATTTGTAAGATTTCTAGTGTTTTAATAGTAATGAGTGTTGTACTTTATCACAAACTTTTTATGTATCTATTGAGATTATTGATAAAGTTTTGATTTGCCTTAGGAATATTCATTATTCAAAAGAAAGAAGTAATCATTTAATTTTTTTTTTGTGGCAATTGAGGTTAAGTGACTTGCCCAGGGTCACACAGCTAGTAAGTGTCAAGTGTTTGGTCTGAGGCCAGATTTGAACTCAGGTCCTCCTGACTGCAGGGCTGGTGCTCTATCCACTGCACCACCTAGCTGCCCCTCATTTAAGTTTTAAAAAAATATTAACTACTTACTCTCTTTCAGACACTACTATGATATTATTTTCTGTTTCTGCCTATAGCCATAATACCTTTCAGTATGGATCTCTGGGACTGATTATGACTGGGGTGTATAAAGCATGTTCCAAGAAACATTTAAACATAGGGCCCCCATAATGAGGAAATTCATAAGTCCTAGTGATGATCCACAAAAAGTGATCCCAGTAGATGAAGTGTGATGAATAACTTCTATTAAAATCCATTCTAAACTCACATATAAAAGATGGCATTTCTGAGGAACCATGGCCTTCAAAAAGAATTCAGAGAACATTAGGGTGCACTAAAATGAGCTACAAAATGTTGTGTTTGGTGTCAGTCTGTCTATCGTCTCATTCTCTTGCATGATGTATCAGGATCATAGAATTTACATATTGAGGGCAGCTAGGTGGTGCAATGGATAGAGCTCTGGTCTTGGTATCAGGAAGACCTGAGTTCAAATCCGACCTCAGACACTTGACATTTACTAGTTATGTGACTCTGGGCAAGTCATTTAACCCCTATTACCTCACCAAAAAGCAAAATAAATAAATAAATAAATAAATAGCATATTGAAGGTACATGAGAGAGTGTTTATTTCAAACTCCTCATTTTAGAAACAAAGAAATTGTTCAAAGAAGCATGCCCAAAGAAGAGTAACCAGGATGTTGAAAAGACAGAAGAAAAAGTTCTATGAGAATTAGTGATATTTGACTTAAAGAATAGAAAATTTAAGGAAGATGTATCTTCAAGTTTTCTTTTTTTTAAAGGATATTTATGTGGGAAAGGGATTATACTTGTTCTGGTTGATCACAGAGGGCAGAATGAAGTGTAGTAGAAGATCAGATTTATGCTCAGTGAATGGGAACTCTCCCTAATAATTGCAATAGAATTCTCCAGAACTGGAATTGACTACCTCACAAAATAGCACATCTCATATCACTAGAGGAATATATAATGAGGATAGATCACATTATTGTAGAGGGGATTTCTGGTAGGATTTGAATTTGTTGGACATAGCAAATGGGATTCTAGACTTGGTTAATGTAATATGACTTGTTCTTATTAAAGCCGTGCTTGCTCTTTGTGCTTACTGTATTCAACCATGAGGGAGTATCTAAGTTCTAGAAATGTAGAATGTTTACAGTCAAATAAGCAATAGATTTTAAATATGGAGACTCTTCAAAAGAAAGATTCACTATACTCAAGTTTCAGCAGGTAAAGGAATGATACTAAATATTTAGAAAAGGAAATAATAGTCACAAGAGTATAAATTCCACTAAGTTCAGCAATAGCAAGAAAAAAAAA
>NW_020946419.1:155-2188 GCF_900497805.2 Vombatus ursinus | reverse complement strand
AGACAACCTGGATGGCTGATCAGAAAGGTATATCATGCCAGGCTGGGTGAAGAGAGCAGTTGGGTGTGGGCACGCAGGCCACAGCAACCCTGAAGCAGGCCTCAGAGGACTGAATTGCAGGCAGCTGTGGAGGTTTCCAGACTTCTCAACCCATGAACACCAAAGACAACTTAAAAGGTCAGTGGGAAAAGTCTGTTACTGTGGTGAGAGAAGAAGCTAGATCTCAGCCACCCCAAAGGCAGTGACTGGCTTCTGAGCTTCCAGCCCACAGACTGAGGGAGAATCAAGTGGCTGATCAGAGGCGGATTGCAAGGATCTCTTTGCCAGGTAAGAGGCAGGAATCTCTTGCTTTGCCCATGCTTGGATCTGGGTCACAGCTCTGAGAGGCAGTACTGGGGCAAGGAGGAGTGCTGGTCTGGTGGAGTTTGTTGTGGTGGTAGAGAGAAAACACCTCGCCCCTTATCAAAGCACCTTGGAAGAACTGAAAATTTTCAGGTCCCTAGAAGTATCTCTGAAAACAGCTGTACAAACTCCCAAAGCTTGGGACAGTACATTATCCACATTGGAAATAGACTCTTACCTTAACAAAGATTTTAAAACTCAAATAATTGGTTGGGATCATGAGCAAGCAGTGCAAAAAGAGTCAGACTATATTATCTTACTTTGGTGACAGAGAAGATCAAAACATACAACCAGAAGAAGAAAACAAAGTCAAAGCTCCTACATCCAAAACTTCCAAGCAAAATATGAATCAGTCTCAGACCTTGGAAGAGCTCAAAAGGAATTTTGAGAAGCAAGTAAGAGAAGTAGAGGAAAAACTGGGAAGAGAAATGAGAGTGATGCAAGAAAATCATGAAAAACAAGTTGACAGCTTGCTAAAGGAGACCCAAAAAAATGCTGAAGAAAATAAAATCTTAAAAAGTACCCTAACCCAAATGGCAAAAGAGGTCCAAAAAGCCAATGAAGAGAAGAATGCTCTAAAGAGCAAAATTGACCAAATGGAAAAGGAAGTCCAAAAGCTTACTGAAGAAAATACTTCCTTAATAATTAGAATAGAGCAATTGGAAGCTAGTGACTTTATGAGAAATCAAGACACTGTAAAACAAATCCAAAAGAATGAAAAATTAGAAAACAATGTGAAATAGCTCATTGGAAAAATAACTGACCTGGAAAATAGATCCAGGAGAGAGAACTTAAAAATTATTGGACTATCTGAAAGCCATGATCAAAAAAAGAGCCTAGACATCATCTTTCAAGAAATGATCAAGGAAAACTGCCCTGATATTTTAGAACCAGAGGGCAAAATAGAAATTGAAATAATCCAGCGATCTCCTCCTGAAAGAGATCCCCAAAGGAAAACTCCTAAGAATATTGTAGCCAAATTCCAGAGTTCCCAGGTCAAGGAGAAAACATTACAAGCAGGCAGAAAGAAACAATTCAAGTATTGTGGAAACACAATCAGGATAACACAAGATTTAGCTGCTTCTACATTAAGGGACCGCAGGGCATGGAATATAATATTCTGGAGGGCAAAGGAGATAGGATTACAACCAAGAATCACCTACCCAGCAAAACTGAGTATAATTCTTCAGGGTAAAAAATGGTCATTCAGTGAAATAGAGGACTTTCAAGCATTCTTGATGAAAAACCCAGAGTTGAATAGAAAATTTGACTTTCCAATATAAGACTCAAGTGGAACATGAAGAGGCAAACAGGAAAGAGAAATCATAAAAGACTTACTAAGGTTGAACTGTTTACATTCCTGCATGGAAAGATGATATTTATAACTCATGAGACCTTTGTCAGTATTAGGGTAGTTGGAGGGAAAAATTATATATATGTATGGATAGATAGATAGACAGATGGATAGATAGATGGATAGATAGATGGATAGACAGAGGGCACAGGGTGAGTTGAAGATGAAGGGGTCATGTCTGGAGAATAAAATTAAGGGGTGAGAGACAATTATACTAGGAGAAAGGGAGGGGTAGAATGGGGTAAATTATCTCACAAAAAAAAACCAGAAAAGAAAA
>NW_020946418.1:0-1954 GCF_900497805.2 Vombatus ursinus | reverse complement strand
TGGGCACGCAGGCCACAGCAACCCTGAAGCAGGCCTCAGAGGACTGAATTGCAGGCAGCTGTGGAGGTTTCCAGACTTCTCAACCCATGAACACCAAAGACAACTTAAAAGGTCAGTGGGAAAAGTCTGTTACTGTGGTGAGAGAAGAAGCTAGATCTCAGCCACCCCAAAGGCAGTGACTGGCTTCTGAGCTTCCAGCCCACAGACTGAGGGAGAATCAAGTGGCTGATCAGAGGCGGATTGCAAGGATCTCTTTGCCAGGTAAGAGGCAGGAATCTCTTGCTTTGCCCATGCTTGGATCTGGGTCACAGCTCTGAGAGGCAGTACTGGGGCAAGGAGGAGTGCTGGTCTGGTGGAGTTTGTTGTGGTGGTAGAGAGAAAACACCTCGCCCCTTATCAAAGCACCTTGGAAGAACTGAAAATTTTCAGGTCCCTAGAAGTATCTCTGAAAACAGCTGTACAAACTCCCAAAGCTTGGGACAGTACATTATCCACATTGGAAATAGACTCTTACCTTAACAAAGATTTTAAAACTCAAATAATTGGTTGGGATCATGAGCAAGCAGTGCAAAAAGAGTCAGACTATATTATCTTACTTTGGTGACAGAGAAGATCAAAACATACAACCAGAAGAAGAAAACAAAGTCAAAGCTCCTACATCCAAAACTTCCAAGCAAAATATGAATCAGTCTCAGACCTTGGAAGAGCTCAAAAGGAATTTTGAGAAGCAAGTAAGAGAAGTAGAGGAAAAACTGGGAAGAGAAATGAGAGTGATGCAAGAAAATCATGAAAAACAAGTTGACAGCTTGCTAAAGGAGACCCAAAAAAATGCTGAAGAAAATAAAATCTTAAAAAGTACCCTAACCCAAATGGCAAAAGAGGTCCAAAAAGCCAATGAAGAGAAGAATGCTCTAAAGAGCAAAATTGACCAAATGGAAAAGGAAGTCCAAAAGCTTACTGAAGAAAATACTTCCTTAATAATTAGAATAGAGCAATTGGAAGCTAGTGACTTTATGAGAAATCAAGACACTGTAAAACAAATCCAAAAGAATGAAAAATTAGAAAACAATGTGAAATAGCTCATTGGAAAAACAACTGACCTGGAAAATAGATCCAGGAGAGAGAATTTAAAAATTATTGGACTATCTGAAAGCCATGATCAAAAAAAGAGCCTAGACATCATCTTTCAAGAAATGATCAAGGAAAACTGCCCTGATATTTTAGAACTAGAGGGCAAAATAGAAATTGAAAGAATCCAGCGATCTCCTCCTGAAAGAGATCCCCAAAGGAAAACTCCTAAGAATATTGTAGCCAAATTCCAGAGTTCCCAGGTCAAGGAGAAAACATTACAAGCAGGCAGAAAGAAACAATTCAAGTATTGTGGAAACACAATCAAGATAACACAAGATTTAGCTGCTTCTACATTAAGGGACCACAGGGCATGGAATATAATATTCTGGAGGGCAAAGGAGATAGGATTACAACCAAGAATCACCTACCCAGCAAAACTGAGTATAATTCTTCAGGGTAAAAAATGGTCATTCAGTGAAATAGAGGACTTTCAAGCATTCTTGATGAAAAACCCAGAGTTGAATAGAAAATTTGACTTTCCAATATAAGACTCAAGTGGAACATGAAGAGGCAAACAGGAAAGAGAAATCATAAAAGACTTACTAAGGTTGAACTGTTTACATTCCTGCATGGAAAGATGATATTTATAACTCATGAGACCTTTGTCAGTATTAGGGTAGTTGGAGGGAAAAATTATATGTATGTATGGATAGATAGATAGACAGATGGATAGATAGATGGATAGATAGATGGATAGACAGAGGGCACAGGGTGAGTTGAAGATGAAGTGGTCATATCTGGAGAATAAAATTAAGGGGTGAGAGACAATTATACTAGGAGAAAGGGAGGGGTAGAATGGGGTAAATTATCTCACAAAAAAAAA
>NW_020946417.1:0-7863 GCF_900497805.2 Vombatus ursinus | reverse complement strand
CAAAGGAGCTTGGATCACAACCAAGAAATAGATGACATTAGTTCATTCATGATTTAAAAAAAATGAAGCTGAATAGAAAATTCAGTCTTTAAATACAAACTCAAGAGAACCATGAACATGTAAATAGGAAAGAAAGAAAAAAATATTCAATAGTGTTAAACTGTTTACATCCCTACATGGGAAGATGATAATTGTAATGCTTGAGAACTATATCTTTATTATGGTATTTAAAAGAGTATACACAGACAGAGGGTGTGGATGTAAGTTGACTTTGACATGATGATAAAAAAATAATTAACAAGTGAAAAAAAGGAATGAACTAGGAGAAGAGGAAAAGAGGAGGCAGAAAATTGCCCAACAGGAAGAGGTACAAAGACCTATTACAGTAAATGGAAAGAAGGGAGCAAGGTGAGCATTGTTTGACTCTTACCTTAATCAGATTTGGCTCAAAGATAAAATAACAAACACATTCAGTTGAGTATAGAAATCTATCTTATCCTACATGAAGTAGGAGAGGAAAAATAGAAAGAAAAGGGAGGGGAGCTGATAGAATGGAGGACAGATTGAGGGAAGTGGCAGTCAGAAGGAAAGGTGAGGAGGGAAAGGGAGAAAGGAGAAAGAAAAGAATAAATGGGGGGCATATAATGGAGAGAAAGACACAGTAATCATAACTGTAAATCTTAATGGAATGAACTCTGTAATAAAACAAAAATGGATAGCAAGGTGGATTAAAAACCATGATCCTGTAATATGTTTGCAAGAAACACATTTTCAGCAGAGAGATATACACAGAGTAAAGGTAAAAGACTGGAACAAAATATATTATGCTTCAGTTGAAATTAAAAAAAAGCAGGGGTAGCAATCCTGATTTCAGACAAAGCAAAAGCAAAAATAGATCTAATTAAAAGGGATAAGGAAAGAAACTGCATCTTGCTAAAAGGTAGCATAGAAAAGGAAGCAATATCAATACTAAACATGTATGAACCAAGTGGTATAGCATCCAAATTCTTAAAGGAGAAGTTAAGTGAGTTTGCAAGAAGAAATAAGGAGCAAAAAGAAACTGGGGGACCTCAGCCTCCCCCTCTAAGAACTACGTAAATCTAATCACAAAATAAACAAGAAAGAAGTTAAGGACATGAATAAAATTTTAGAAAAGTTAGATATAGCAACCTTCTGGAAAGATTTAAAGGAAGATGGAAAGGAATATACCTTTTTCTCAGTGGTACATGACACCTATACAAAACTGACCTATACAAAACTTTATACTAAAGCATAAAATACAATCCAATCAGAAAGGCAGAAATATTAAATGCATCCTTTTTCAAACTATGACTCAATAAAAATAAAATGTAATAAATGGCCTTGAAAAGGTAGACTAAAAATTAATTGGAAAAGGAAGATCAATGAATTGGGCATGCACCTAACAAAGCTAGAAAACAAACCAATTGAATATCTCCAAATAAATATCAAATTAGAAATGCTGAAAATCAAAGGAGGGATTAATAAAATTTCAATTAAGAAAACTTTTGAACTAATAAATAAAACAAAGAGTTGGTTTTATGAGAAAAAATGATAAAACAGATAAATCTTGTGTTAATTGGATTTTTAAAAAAGGAAGAATAATACCAAATTACCACTATCAAAAATGAAAAAGGTGAATTCACCACCAATGAAGAGGAAATTAAAGCAATAATTTGGAGCTATTTTGTCCAACTGTATGCCAATAAATCTGACAATGTAAGTGTCAGATGTAAGATGAATATTTACAAAAATATAAATTCCCCAGATTAACAGAAGAGAAAACAAAATACTTAAATAATGCATTTTAGAATAATAAATTGAACAAGCCATCAATGAACTCCCTAGGAAAAAATCACCAGGGCCACATGGATTTACAAGTGAATTCTACCAAACATTTAAAGAACAATTAATTCACATACTATGAAAACTATTTGAAGAAAAAAATAAGTGAAGGAGTACTGCCAAATTCTTATAATGGTACAAATATGGTGCTAATATCTAAACTGGGCAGAACCAAAACAGAAAAAGAAAATTATAGACCAATGTCTCTAATGAATATACATGAAATAATTTTTAAATAAAATATTAGCTAACAGATTACAGCAATTACACCAAGGTAATACACCATAACCAGATGGGATTTATACCAGGAATGCAGGGCTGGTTCAATATTAGGAAAACTATTAGCATAATTGATCATATCAATAACAAAATAAACAGAAACCATATGATTATCTCAATAGATGCAGAAAAAACTTTGCACAACATACAACACTCATTGCTTTTAAAAACACTGGAGAGAATAGGAATCAGCAGAGTTTTTTTCTTAAAATGATAAATGACATCTATCTAAAACCATCAGCAGGTATTATATATAATGGCATTAAACTAGACGTATTTCCACTAAGATCAGGAATGAAACAAGGATGTCCATTATCACCATTGTCATTCAATATTGTACTAGAAATGTTAGCTTTAGTTATAAGTGAAGAAAAAGAAACAGAAGGAATTAGAATAGGCAATAGGGAAACAAAACTATCACTCTTTGCTGATGATATGATGGTATACTTAGAGACTCCTAGAGAATCAACTAAAAAAAAAAACTACTTGAAATAATTTACAGCATTAGCAGAGTTTCAGGATATAAAATAAACCCACATAAATCATCAGCCTTTCTTTATGTTACTAACAAAGCCCAGCAGCAAAAGATAAAGAATTTCCATTTAAAGTAACTGTAGATAATATAAAATATTTGGGAGTCTACCTTCCAAGACAAACCCAGAAATTATATGAACATAGGAACACAATTACAAAACATTTTTCATGCAAATAAATTCAGATCTAAATAATTGGTAAAAAAATATCATTTGCTCATGGGTATGCCCACTTAATATAATAAAAATGATAATTCTACCTAAAATAATTTGGTTTTTTTTCAGTGCAATGCCAATCAAACTACCAAAATTATTTTGTAGAGCTAAAAAAGTGATAGCAAAATTCATCTAGAAGAACAGAAGGTCCAGAATATCAAGGAAATTAATGAATAGAAATGCAAGGGAAAGTGACCTAACCATACAAGATCTTAAATTATATTATAAAGCAGTAATCATCAAAACTACTTGGCACTGGCTATGAAATGGAATGGTGGACTAGTGGAATAGATACATGGGACAATATAGTCAATGACAATAGTAATCTACTCTTTGATAAACCCAAAAACTCTAGTTTCTGGGATAACAGCTCACTATTTGACAAAAAAAAAAAACAAACAAACTGGAAAATAGTAAGGCAGAAAGTAGCCATAGACCAACATCTTATACTGTATACCAAGGTAAGTTCAAAATGGGTACATGATTTGGACATAAAGCGTGACACCTTGAGCAAATTAGGAGAGCAAGGAATAGTTTACCTGCCAGATCTATGGAGAATGAAGAGTTTATAACCAAACAAATGACAGAGAATGTTATGAAATGCAAAATGGATAATTTTGATTCCATTAAATTAAAAAGTTTTTACACAAACAAAGCCAATGCAACCAAGATTAGAAAGAAGGCAGAAAGCTGGCAAACATTTTTTTACAGCCAGTGTTTCTGATAAAACCCTTATTTCAAAAATACATACAGAACTGAGTGAAATCTGTAAGAATACAAGTTTTTCACAACTGATAAATGTTCAAAGGATATGAACAGATAGTTTTAGGATAAAGAAATTAAAGTGATTCATAGTCATGAAAAGATGCTTTAAATCACTATTGATTAGAGAAATGAAAATTAAAACAATTCTGAGGTACCACATCACACCATTCCAATTGGCTTTCATGAAAAAACAGGAAAATTATAAATTCTGAAGAAGATGTGGGAAAATTGGAATGCCATTGTCTTGTTGGTGGAGGTGGGAACTGATCCAAACACTCTGGAGAGTCATTTGAAACTATGCCCAAAGGGCTATAAAACTGTATACCTTTTGACCCAGTAATACCACTTCTCAGTTTGTATCCCAAAGAGATCATACAAATGGGAAAAGGATCCACGTGTACAAAAAATATTTATAGCAGTTCTTTTTGTGCTGGCCAAGCATTGGAAATTGAGGGGATGCACACCAATTGGGGAATGGCTGAAGAAGTTGTGGTACATGAATATAATGGAATACTGTTGCTTCTTAAGAAATGGTGAGTAGGTGTATTTCAGGAAAAAACTTGAAAGGCTTGCATGAACTGATGCCAAGTGAAATGAGTAGAACCAGGAGAACATTGTAAATAGTAACAGCAATATTATGAAACGACCATCTTTGTTAGACTAAGTTCTTCTGAGCAGTGCAATGATAATTCGAAGACAATGAAAGACTCATGATGGAAAATGCAATCCATACCTAGAGAAAGAACTGTGGAGTATGAATGCAGATTGAAATGTACTATTTTCTCTTTTGTTGTTGTTTTTTTGTTTCTAGTGGTCTCTTTTGTTCTGATTCTTCTTTTACAGCATGACTAATATTGAAATATGTTTGCTATAATGTATAGCCAATATCAGATTGCATGGTGTTTGGGGGAGGGATTGGGGAAAGAGGTGGCAAAATTTAGAACTTAAAATCATATGAAAGTGAATTGTTGAAAACTAAAAATTAACTAATCACAAAATAAAATAAATATATCTAGAAATTTTTATTTAGGTCATTCATTAATGGCTTGTTCAATTTCATTCTCTAAAATAGGGTTAGTTAAGTATTTTTTGCTCTTCTGTTAATCTGGCAATTTATATTTCCATAAATATTCATCCATTTAACTTAGATTGTCAGATTTATTAGCATACATTTGGGCAAAATACCTCTTAATTATTGCTTTAATTTCCTCTTCATTGGTGGTGAATTCTCCCTTTTAATTTTTGATACTAGCAATTTACTTTTCTTTTTCTTTTTTAACCAATTTAAGAAAAGTTATATCTATTTTTTCATAAAACCAGTTCTGTTTTATTTATAAGTTCAGTAGTTTATTTTTTTACTTTCATTTTTAATAATCGTTCTTTTTATTTGAAGAAGTTCTAAGTTGACAATTAATTGTGGTTTTTGAATTTGCTCTTTTTCTAAATTTTTTAGTTGTGTTCACAACTAATTGATCTCCCCTTTCTCTGTTATACATGTAAGCATTTAGAGATATATAATTTTGCCTAAGGACTGCTTTGGTTCAATCCCATAAGTTTTGATATGTTGTCTCATTATTGTCTTTCTCTTAATTGAAGTTATTGCTTGTTTCTATTGTTTGACCCACTCATTCTTTAGGATTAGATTATTTAGTCTCCAATTAATTCTAGTCTATCTTTCTATGGCATTATATATATATATAATATATATATATATACATATATATACACATACATATATGTATATATGCATATATATTATTGCATCATGATCTGAAAAGGATTCATATAATATTTTAGCCTTTCTGTACTGGATTGTGAAGTTCTTATGACCTAATACATGATCATTTTTTGTCTAGGTGCCATGTACCACTGAGAAAATTATATGTTCTTTTCCATGTTCATTCTTTTTTTCCTCCAGAAATCTCTTATATCTAACTTTTCTAAGATTCTATTTGCCTTCTTAATTGCTTTCTTGCTTATTTTATGGTGAAATTTATCTGAGAGGGGGAGGTTGAGGTCCCTCACTAGCATAGTTTTGCTGCCTATTTCTTCCTGTAACTCACTTAACTTTTCCTCTAAGAATTTGGATGCTACCCCACTTGGTACATATATGTTTAGTATGAATATTACTTCATTGCCTATAGTACTTTTTTAACAAGATATAGAGATATAGTTCTTAAGAGTTATAAGTATCATCTTCTTATGAAGAGATGTAAACAACTTGACCTTATTGAGTAATATATATTTTTCTTTGCTGTTTACCTTTCTATGATTCTCTTGTATCTTATATTTGATAATCAAAATTTCTGTTCAGCTCTGGCCTTTCACCAGCAAAGTTTGAAAGTCCCCTATTTCATTGAACATCCATATCTTTTCCCCTGAAAAATTATGGTCCATTTTTCTGGGTAGTTGAATCTGAGTTGTAATCCAAGATTTTTTGCTTTTGGGAGTATCATATTCCAAGCCCTCTGATCCTTTAATGTAGAAGTTGATATGTCTTGTGTAATCTTGACTGTGTCTCCTTGAAATTTGAGTTGTTTCTTTCTGGCTGCTTGCAGTATTTTCTTGTTGACCTGATAATTCTGGAATCTGACTAGAATATTCCTTGGAGTTTTCATTTGGGATTGCTTTATGGAAGTGATCAGTTGATTCTTTCAATGACTATTTTACCCTCTTCTTCTAGGTAGGATCTCAGGGCAACTTTCCTTGATAATTTCTTTAAAGTACTGTCTAGACTCTTTTTTTGTTCATGGCTTTCAAGTAGACTAATAATTATTAAAGTATTTCTCCTGGATCTATTTTCTAGGTCAGTTGTTTTTCCAATGAGTCATTTTACATTTTCTTCTATTTTCTTATACTTTTGATTTTGTTTGACTGTTTCTTGATATGTCATAGAGTCATTAACTTTGACTTGCCCAATTCTCATTTTTAAGAATTATTTTCTTCAGTTAGCTTTTGTTCCTCTTTCTATTTAGCCAATTTTACTTTTTAAAATGGTGTTTTCTTCAATGGATTTTTTCCATTTTACCAATTTTATTTTTTTTTTGCTAAGCAATTGGGTTAAGTGACTTTCCCAAGGTCACACAGCTAGTAAGTGTCAAGTGTCTGAGGCCAGATTTAAACTCAAGCCCTCCTGACTCTAGAGCCATTTCTCTAACCACTGCACCTAGTTGTCCTACCAATTGTATTTTTGAAGGAGTTGTTTTATTCATTCAATTGCTGTGCTTCCTTTTCCAAGCTATTGACTCTCTCTTTCATAACTCTCATTTCTTTACCCCTTTTGTTTTCTACCTTCCTTTTTTTTTACTTTAAAACTCATTTCATTGTCTTCTTATTTTGGGGGAAGATGAGTATTTAATTTATTTATTTTTAGTTTTTAACATTTCCTTTTACAAGATTTTGAGTTCCAAATTTTCACCCCATCTTGCCCCTACCCCCACCTCAAGATGGCATGTATGTTGAATATCCCTTCCCCTAGTCTGCCCTCCCTTCTATCTCTCCCCACCTTTTCTTATCCCCTTCCCCTGCTATTTTCCTTGTAGGGCAGGATAGATTTTCTGTACCCCATTTCCTGTATTTCTTATTTCCCACTTGCATGTGAAAACATTTATTTTTAAACATGTATTTTTAAAACTTTGGGTTCCAAATTTTCTCCCTTCCTCCCTCCCCACCCACCCTCATTGAAAAGGCAAGCCACTCAACATAGGTTTTACATGGGCAATTATACACACCACTTCCATAGTAGTCATGTTGTGAAAAACTAACTCTATTTCCCTAATCCTATCCTGCCTCCCCCATTTATTCTATTCCTTCTTTCTACCCTGTACCTTCTCAGAAGTCTTTGCTTCTGATTACCCCCTTTCCCAATCTGCCCTCCTCTCTATCATTCCCCTGCTGTCTTGTGAACTTCTCCCCCTATTTTCTGTAGGGTAAGACAGATTTTGAGGGGGCAGAGCCAAGATGGCAGAGGGAAAGTAGTGACTTGCTAAAGCTCTCCCCCAAACCCCTCCAAATACCTACAAAAAATGGTTCTAAACAAATTCTAAAGCAGCAGAACCCACAAAAAAAACAGAGTAAAACAAATTTCCAGCCCAAGACAACCTGGATGGCTGATCAGAAAGGTATATCATGCCAGGCTGGGTGAAGAGAGCAGTTGGGTGTGGGCACGCAGGCCACAGCAACCCTGAAGCAGGCCTCAGAGGACTGA
>NW_020946416.1:0-11525 GCF_900497805.2 Vombatus ursinus | reverse complement strand
TAGCAACTTTTAAGGAACTTCCCTCTACAAGGGTTATCATAACCACTGTTTGGAAACTCAGCTAAAAGAGAGAGAGACAAAGAGAAAGGGAGACAGAGAGTAAGTGAGAGAGCAAGAGAGAGAGAGAAAGAGAGAGAGAGAGAGAGATAATAGCAGAGAAAGGGACTGACAAAGACAGAAACAGAGAGACAGAGACAGACAGACAGAGAGACAAAGAGGCAGAGACAGACAGAGACAGAAACACAGAAAGAGACAAAGTGAGAGAAACAGATAAAAGAGACAAAGACACCCAGAGACAGAAAGACAGATACAAAAACAGAAATGCAGAGAGAGAGATTGAAAGACAAAGATATAGAAAAAGATACAGGGAGAGCTTGAATTCCACTAAGAACTTAGGAACGTTGATGTCTAAGGCATTCTGGTTTAGGTATGGATAGATAACATCTGGGGTGCTATCCCATTCTTCCTCTTTCCCTCAGGAATAAAATTCTCTTACCTTCTAGTAGTATCTATGTTATATAGAGGTATATAACTTCAAATCTAACTGCAATCATTTTTTTATTTGCCTATGTGCACAGAATCTATGTCTTTTGTCACTTTCAGTGTGTGTGTGTGTGTGTGTGTGTATGTGTGTGTGTATGCAGATGGTACAGGTGGAGTAGATCCATACCACTGGAACCACAAATCTATGCTGTTATTTGTTTCCATAGTCCTCTATGACCAACTTTACTTTTGAATTGGAATATAATGATATATGCTGATTTGATTTGAAGAATTTTATTAATTCTTTATTATATCTCTCTGCAATAGACATAAGCATGTAAACTATAGATATCATGTTCTTGTTCCTGTATCTTCACTAATCATTAATATTTCAGGGGAAGATGATATAAAAAGACACTAAATATTGTTCCTTATTGTACTTCAGAACACAATAAGAGGAACTTCATTTTTTTTCATTTGTCTCTGTGAAGAGAACCTATGAGTCATATCTCCATTTAGCTGGAATTTTTTTTATGTCTTCCAGTTTCATTTATACTGATAATTCATTCTTTAAGTGATAGTATAAAAAGCTATCTTATAGGTTAAATGATTCATTGTTCCCTGGGATAGGAAAAGTCTGAAAGTGTCCCCCTATCATTCTGATTATTGCCCTGACCCTCTTTTTATCTGTCCTTCTGGGGTTAGAAGTAAGATAGAGGAACCTGGATTTTTGTCAGTACTTTTATTTTATTTTTTTTGCCCACACAGCTTCCATTCATAGTTAGTGGGGGAGGGGAGCTTTTTTTTTAAATAGACACAGCCTGAGCATTCCTCCAATTTACTTATTGAAAGTATCCATTTCTCTTATAAATATATAGCTGAAGTACAATTTGCTCTCTGGATTGAGGACATGTCAATAATAAAAACTTGTTCCTAGTTAGCAATATATGAAGTTGTCACTGTAGTCCATTCCCTTGATGTCATATTGCCTAGTTCATATTTGAATTTGCATGTACACAATTGGACAGAGCATAAGGACTGACATTTACATTTCTTTAAGTTATAGGGCATTCTTCTGATCTTCTGAAAAAAGGCCATTCAGGTTTAGGTTCAATGGTTCTTCATCCATAGTGTTCACAGCATATATGTTTTCTGCATGATTCTACTTTGAAAATGTAGAATCCAGGAGAAAAAGTCTCCTTTAGATAAAGGTGTTATATTAAAAGAGTGATGTGAAGAACAAAGCCAAATTACCTTGTTTTCAAATTAATTTATTGCAATAGTATGTTGCTACTCTGATATAATTAGGGTTCATGATCTCCAAAATGTTTCCTGTAACTGAGAAATCCAGAGCTATACTACATGTGCAACCATAATTTCAGTGAAAAAAAAAGGGAAAAAAGAAAAAAAAAAACACAGTCCCAGATTTCCATGAGAAAATATGGATAGTAGCTAATATGAGCAAGACATACTAAAGCATTGATATAGATTTCACCTGATAGAAAATATTGAGAGTAGGAAATAAGGACTCTTGATTAGAATGTTGCTATGGAAGTTTATAACTTGTTAAAAAGGATGGAATCAATTAAAAGAGTGGTGAAATAACAATTAGGAAGATTTGTAGAAAGTCATATTTAGTATAAAGTTTACGAGGATTTCACTAAAGAATGTACAATTGGGAAGAAATTAGTGGATTGTGAAAAGCAGAAGATTTGAGAGAAAGAAGGAATGATTGAGGGATCCATCTTCTGAAGAAGAAAGTAGGGGATGGGATCAAGAGATTGTTCTTGGGAAAGAGAAATTCAATCTCATTTAAAAATGACTGGGATAAAAAGAAGATTGTGATGGTTGATATCAAGAGGTTTTTGAAATGAAGAAAAGAAAAAAATAGAGTATATATGTATACACATACATATGTATATGTGTTTACGTGTGTAGACTGTTAAGAATTCTTTATTTTTATATGTATATATGAATATACAAATACATATGTATACATATATATTGTACATACATACATACAAATAAGTACATTTTGTTGCTGTTGCTCAGTTTTTTCAGTTGTGTCCAACTATTTGTGACCCCATTTGGGTTTTTGTTGGCAAAGATACTGGAATAGTTTGCCATTTCCTTTTCTAGTTCATTTTACAGATGAAGAACTAAGACAAGTAGGGATAATTAACCTGCACAGGGTCACACAGCTATTAAGTGTCTAAGCCCAGATGAGAACTCAGTAAGATATGATTTCAGGACCTATCCATGATACCACCAAGCTGCTTCCAAATACACACACACACACACACACACACACACTCATACATGCATACATACATACATATGTATACACACACTATATACATGCTATATGTACACACTATGTATATACTATATACACACACACATATATTATATATATATACATACACACATATCTGCATACTTGCATGCCATTTGTCATGAATTGTCTATTTCTTATATAGACATATAGATAGATAGATATCAATATACACATGTGTGTTTCTATGTGTGTGTGTGTGCATGTGCATGTGTATATATCAAAAGAATGTGAGAGTTGCAAGTAACCTTAGAAATAAAACATCTAATCATTTTCCATCACATAACTAACAAGGAATCTCAGAAAAATCCAGTCCATAAAACTAGTAAATGATGTTACCTGAATTCAAACCCAGGTCTACTGGTTCCACATCATTCAATGAATTTTCTATTGTACCCACTACTAAGTCAATTCATTTCAAATAAATGATATCATGGATTTTGAGGGAGATGTTGCTTAATATTCCTTGAGAAAGAATGTCAGCAAGAAACTAAAAGGAATATTTCATTGCATTTTATTTAGCAAGCAGTAAAATTATTATTGCTTTGCTTTTGAAGAATGTGAGGATTAAGAGATTGAAGTATTGGTGAATTAGGTAATAGGCAGAAGAAATACTTTTCTACTCTAATGCTTGTTTCCTTTACATTACCTAGCATAGTGGGGGTAATTTGGCTTTCAGCTTAATTAAAGGCTTAGTCTTTATCAAGGATATCACTTTAAGGTATTTACTAAATCACTTGTTTTTGGAATAATACACATAGGTATATTGTAAAACTGCAGATGGTTGATTGCAGTATCATAATATGTTCACTCAGAGAACCCATGTTTGTGGGCCTTGACCTTTACAATAGGTCATTGGACAAAGAGGTTAACGTAAAAATTGCAGAAGTTGTGAACACTAAAAAATGAAATAAAATAAACACAGTGAAAGAAGGCCAGTTAAAATCAGGAATAACAGAGCAAGTTTCCCCTGTCTCACTAAATTCACCTGCTAGAACATGGTATTCAGGGACAAAAGGCCCAAAGCAGGGCACTTAAATAAGACAGTCCATTAGATATCCTATACAAGAATGACATTAAAATATAGGAATTTTCAAACTATAAAGGCACAGGATAAGTCAAGATAAGTTTTCAATTTATAAAATCATGAAGAAAAAGAAAAGATTGAGCACAGTTGGGAACCTGTGAATACTGGAACTAGAATGAATTCCTTATGATATAAAAGAGGTTGATTTTAGGACAAAAAAAGAAATCCTATTTCATATAGGAGTCAGTAAACTCAAGAAATTCTTAACTCCAAATGTAATACAGAATTAAAAAATAAAATGAACTTATTCAAATATGTCCCAGTGAATCAAATACTGAGTGTGGAGTCTCAAAACCCTGGGTTAACTTTGAAAAAGCAAAACTGGTTGACACAAGGTTGGAGCCAGTGATACTCTTCCAAAGTATACACATTCCATTTCCAGTTTCTTCAGAGCACATACATATTTTACACCTTCTACATCTATCTTTTTAATGTTATTCTCATAGAGGATGTTTAATATATGGTCATTTTAAGCACTCTGTTTGAGGAGTAACGTTAAACAATTTCCTAGGATTCATCTACTAAGCCATAAACAGGTTGGCTGAGGATGTCTCCTCTCCCTTCCTACTGACAAAAATAACAAATCTGTCATGTTTTCACATATTTACATATGCTCAGGATTTACTATTCATGGGTGATAGGACCATACTGGAAGGTTAAGAAAATTTAGGAAATGTTGACAGCATTCCTCTAACTTTTGGAATTTAGTATCATGAAGGATATTAACAATCTGAGAAAACATTCAAGACAGAATATTGGAAGTAATGGACTATCGTGTTGACCTAAGAGGTTAAGTCTTCTTTTTTTCTTTAATTCATTAGTAAATTTAGTATAAAAAGAGTTTTAAGTAGCCTATCATTATTGATTAAAAACAAAACAGAAATTAAAAAAAATTTTCCTTCCCTAACTTAATTCAACTTTAATTTATACAAATAAAAAAAAAATAGAAACAGGCAAGACATTTGCCATGTTACACACTCTTGTAAAGCTATTTTCCATTAGTGCAGACATAACCATGTGATTCCTCTATCCCACCAATCCCAATGACTTCCTATTTTCTCAGAATAAAATAGGAACTCCCCTGTCTAACTTTTAAAGCTACAGAACACCTCGTTCCAGCTTGCTTTTTCAGCCTCATTGGACATTACTGTCCAAGCTACTTTGAAAACCAACCAAACTGGACTCCTCTCTGTTCCTCATTTGTGGCAATCCATATCCCATTTTTGTGCCTTTGCAATATCTACCCCCATATGTGAAATGCATTCCCTAATTTTCTACATTTCCTAGAATATCTTTCTTTGTGTAATGATGATGATGATGATAAGAATGATAACAATTGCTAACATTTATATAGCACATGCCATGTACTAGAAACTGTGAAACAGAATTTAAAATGCTCAGATACCAATTTTGGCCTTTACTCTGGCACTTTACCTCACATTTGTAGTATTTCAAGACCCTTGCGATTACTCTCCCTGTATCAAGTTCCTTCTCATTCCAGTCCTCTGTACAGATATCAACATTACTTTTCTAAAGAGCAGGTTTGACCGTGTCTCACACAATACACACACACCAACACACAGACACACAGACACAGACACACACACACACACCCTCAATAAATTCCAATGACTTCCTATCTCATCCAGGATCAAATATAAAATCCTCTGTTTGTCATTTCAACCCTTTCATGACCTGTCCTTCTACCTTCCAGTCTTCTTATATTTTAATAATTCTGACCTTTTTATTCCTTGGAGAAAAAACAACATTTCCTAACTGGACATTTCATTGGCTGTCTCCCATATCTGGAATTCTTTCACTTTTTAATCTCTGTTTTTTGACCTCCTTGTTTTTCTTCAAGTCCTAGCTAAAATATCACCTTCTACAAAAAGCCTTTCTTGAGTACTATTAATAATAATGCCTTTCCTCTGTTAATTATATCCCCTATATCCTCTATATTTCCTGTTTGTGAGTATGTGTTTGCGTGTTATCTACCCCATTACAAAGAAAGATCTTGAGAACAGGAGCATTTTTGTTTGTTTTGCTATGATTTCACAGTTGTGACCCTTTTGAAATCATTTAAACTCTGTTTGCTTCCATTTTCTCAACTGTAAAATGGGGAAATAATAGCATCTCTCTCTTCTAAAATTGTTGTGAAGATCAAACGACATAATATTTGAATAGTGTTTAGCCCAATGTCTAGCACATAATAGTTGCTTAATAAATAATTGTTGATTGAAGGACTGGTAATTGTTAAATAATCTACAGATGCTTCCTTCTAATACCACAAATGAACCATTGAACTAACCTAAAGAAGGTCTAGCCTGTAATGTTTTGCTCCTCTCTTTCAAATCATTTGAGAATTCATGCATTACAGCAATTAAAATTGCTTCATTCATATCTAACAGAAATCTTTTGTGTACAGTTGGTTTACTCTATATATTCTTCTCATCTTTGTTTTCATTAATACTATTCTACTTCATTATGTAACATGTCATGAAAGTGACAATAAAAGCCAAGTGTAAAAACAAAATACATAACTAGTCCTTTCTTACAAAAAGAAATTGAATGAGCCGTAAATAAAAATAACTGCCCAGGAACACCTGGATTTACAAGTCAATTTTACCAAATGTTTAAGGAATAATCAATCTGAATATGATACTATTTGAAAAATAGGTAAATGAGGTGTCTTAGTTGTCCCTTTTATTATGCAAATACCTAAACCAAGGAGAACAAAACAGAGAAAGAAATATATAAACCAAACCCCCTTATAATTATTGAAGCAAAAAATTAAATAAAATACTATCCAGGGGATTACAACAAAATGTCAAAAAGATCAGATGCTTAGGAAGAAATTTCAGGTTGGTTTAATATTATTAAAACAATAAATATAATTGACCATATCAATAACAAAAACAACAAAATTAATATGATTATAACAATAGATGCAGAAGAAAACTTTTAACAAAATACAACACCCATTCCTAATAATAATAATAACTAGAAAGCATAGGAACTAATGGAACCATTCTTCAAATTATGAGTAGCATCTATCTAAAACCCATAATGATTTCTATCCTCACCAAGGGTAAATTAGATGTCTTTCAAATAATATCAGGGATAAAGCAAGGATGTCCATTATCACCACTATTATTCAATATCATATTAAAATGATAACTATATCAATAGGACAAGTAAAAGAATTTGAAGTAATTACATTGTGCAATGAGGAAACAAAGTGGTCAATCTTTGCAGATAGTATGATGGTATACTTAGAGAACCCTAGAAAATAAATTAAAAACAGTTGAAACAATTAAGAAGCAAGACAGAGGAAGAGAAACTCCATTCAAAACAACTGAAGACAATATAAAATACCTGGGAATCTACCAGCAAAGAAAAAAAAAACAAGGACTATATGAATACAATTATAAAAATCTTTTCACATAGAGATCTAAAGAATTAGAGAAATATTAATTGCTAATGAGTAGACTGAGCCAATGTAAACAAAATATCAATGCAACTTTGATTAATTTGCTTGTGTAGTACTATACCAATCCAATTGCCAAGCAATTAGAAAATCTAGAAAAAATAAGAATAAAAGGACAAACATATCAAGGAAAAAAAAATATGAAGAAAGAGAGCCCAGAAGCACTAGATTTCAAGCCATGTTAAAAAGTAACAATCATAAAAAAAAACAACCTCATGTTGGCTAAGAAATGGAGTAGTGGATCAGTGAAATACATTAAGTACATTATACAACAAAGTAAATTATGATAGTAATCTAGTGTTCAATAAACACAAAGATCCAATCTTTGGAAGCAAAAAAAATCATCATTTGACAAAAATTGCAAGTCAAACTAGAAAGCAGTTTGGAAGAAACTAGGCATAGGTCAACAACTAACACTGTATGCAATAATAAGTTCAAAATGGATGAATGATTTATATATAAAGGATGATAGCATAAATAATTTAAGGAAGCATGAGAAAATATACCAGTCATATCTATGGGTAAAGGAAGAGTTTATGACCAAATAAGAGACAGAAGATTTTGGGAAGGAAAATGGATAACTTTGATTACATAATATTAAAAAAAAAATCCACAAACTCCATGCAGCCAAGATTAGAAGGAAAGCAGAAAACTGGGGAAAATGTGAAAGTTTCTCTGATAAAGGCCTCATTTACCAACTATATAGAGGACTGAGATAAATTTATAAAAAAAAAAGCATTGCCCAATGATAAATGGTCAAAAAATACAGTTATTATTAAGAAGTAATCAAAACTCTCCATAGCCACATAAAACAAAAAGTTCTAAATCACATATAGAAATGCATATTAAAACAACTCTGGAAAGAACTTTACTTTTTGTCAGATTGGCCAACGTGATAGAAAAGGAAAATGACAAATGTTTCAGGGTCTATGGAACAATTTGGGATGCAAATCACTGCTGGTAGATTTGTAAACTGATCCAATTCTTCTCAAGAACATTTTAAAACTACACCCAAAGGCTACAAAATGGTACATACTCTTTGACCAAGCAATCTGTTATTTAGTCTATTTCCCAAAAATTAAAGAAAAGTGAAAAGGATCTAATTGTACAAAAATATTTATAGCAGTTTTTTTGGTAGTGGCATAGAATTGGAAATTTAAAGGATGTCTACTAATTGGGGAATGAATAAATAAGTTATGATATCTGACTGTAATGGAATATTATTATGTTAAAAAAATAACTAGTAAGATATCTTCAGAAAATATCAGGGAATTGTTAATTAAACTGATACAAAGTGAAGGGAGAGGATGCAGAAGAACATAGGACACAGAAATGACAATATTGTAAGGATGGTCAACTGTGAAAAATTTAGCTACTTTGATAAAGACAATGATCTCAGAAAATTCCAAAAGACTTATGTTGAAAAATGTGAGCTAGCTCTAGAGTAACAATTAATGAACCCTGTGTTCTGATTTAAGTGCACTTTTTGCTAATATTGTTTTCATTGTTTCTTCTTTTATGTGTTTTTTTTGGCAACATGATTGATAGAAATTATAATTTATAATTGATATATTCCTTGGTTTCTTGAGGAGTGAAGGACAGGCAGGAAGAAGGGAGAAAATTTCAAAAAGCAGGGTTTTTTTTCTGAAATGAATTATATATATATACATATATGGAAATATTTAATGAAATAAATAAAATACAGTGAAAAAAACAAATGGGTTATTTGTATTTAACTGATTTTAAAATAAATATTGTAATTTTTTTACACATTTTTACATTTTTTTGTTTGTGATACTCCTTCTAACATCATCTAAATGCCCCCATAGTGATTTTTCATATTTGAGCCTGTCAATAAACTTTCTTTTTGTCATTTTTCATTTTCCCCTATTAATAGCATTTATTTTTCCCAATTGCATGTAAACAAAATTTTCAACATTCATTTGATAAAATTTTTTTTTTGGTTAGGCAACAGGGTTAAGTGACTTGCCCAGGGTCACACAACTAGTAAGTGTCAAGTGTCTGAGGCCAGATTTGAACTCAGGTCCTCTTGACTCCACAACTGGTGCTGTATCTACTGCACCACCTAACTGCCCCATTTTGATAAGATTTTGATTCTAATTTTTTCTTCCTCCCTCCCAAACCTCCCTTCCATAGACCTTCCTTAAGACATCAAACTATTTGATATAGGCTATATATGTAAAATCATGCTAGACATATTTTCATATTAGTAGTGTTATATAAAAGAAATTAGAAAAAAAGAGAAAACAAAACAAATAACAAACAAGTGAAAATAGTATGCTTCAATCTGCATTCAGATTCCATAGTTTTGTCTGGATGTGGATAGAATTTTCCATCACAAGTCTTTTGGAATTGTCTTTGATCACCATTTAGCTGAGAAGAGCAAAGTCTGTCATAGTTGATCATTGCATAGTGTTGTTGTTACTGTGTACAATATTCTACTGGCTCTGCTCATTTCACTAGGCATCAGTTCATATAAGTCATTCCAGATTTTTCTGAGAGCATACTGCTCGTCATTTCTTATAGCACAATAGTTACTTTCATATTCCAAAACTTATTCAGCCATTATTCAGTTGATGGGTCTCCTCTCAAATTCCAATTCTTTTTTTTTTAGTATCTCTTTGGGATACAGAAGCAGATGGCAGAACAAGCAATAGATTGTTGTCCCTCTCCCATTCTCTTCCAGGAATAGCAATAAAATGGCACCCCAGAACAGATCCTAGAATAGCTGAGCCAGTGGAAAGCTGGGGTGAAACAGTATTTTGATCCAGGAGACTTAGAGGATCACCAAAAATTTCTGTATCACTTAGGTAAAAGGAGAGCACAGTCTAGGATAGGAGGAATACCAGCAAGCAGGAGGCAGGCTCCATATCAGTAAATCAATGAGAGATCTTGAGCCCTAGAGCAGTGGAGCAAGCAATTGTCAAGACCAAGAAACCCCATGTGCCTTAGCATAGCCAAAGGAACTGGCAGATTCCAGCTCAGAGAACCACCATATGTGCTGATGTAGCCCCAGACAGGTGGGCACCTTCCAGCAGCCAGACCTCCCTGTGCTTCAGCACAGTCCTGTATATGCAGGTGTTCTCTAGCAGCCACACCTTCCCTTGCTCCAGCAGAGTTCCAGGCTGGCAGGCATCTTTCAGCAGCTAGATTTCAATTTGCTTCGTGCTTCAGGGTAGACCTGGATAGACAGTCATCTTTCAGTGGTGGACCTCCATATGCTTCAGCATAGCCCAGGGAAACAGAAAAACCCTATTTAACCTCACACACAACAGAAACAACCACTAGGACCTCAGCTCAGCACCAGGTAAGCTTGCAGACCCCTCACAACCTCCAATGATTAGCACCAAAGGTCTCAGCACACAAAACAGGAGAACAATGCCTTTTGTCCTCTAGCAGGAGAGTTCAACTTTAAAAACTAGGAAAAAGGGAAATATCATGAGCAAAAAAAAAAAAAAAAAAGACCCTTAACCATAGAGAACTTTTATGTGGACAGGGAAGACCAAAATACAAACTCAGAAAAAAACAACACTGTCAATATACATAATCTGAAATCCCAAAGGGTAATACGGATTGGTTTCGAGCCCAAACAGCTTCCTTGGAAGAGATCAAGAAGTATTTTAAAAGTCAAATAAGAGAGGTAGAAGAAAAATTGGGAAAAGAAATAAGAGGTATGCAAGAGAGAATCAACAGCTTGGAAAAGGAAGGACAAAAATTGACTGCAGAAAACAAGTACTTAAAAATACATTTGGTTAAAATGGAAAAAAAAATACACTGAAGAAAATAACTCCCAAAAAAGTAGAATTGGCCAAATGGAATAGGAGGTACAAAAACTAATTGAAGAAAATAATTTCTTAAAAATTAGAGTTGGGCAAGTCGAAGCTAATGACTCTATAAAACATCAAGATACAGTTAAACAAAATTAAAAGAATGAAAAATAGAAGAAAATGTACAATACCTGAGTGGAAAAACAACCGACCTGGAAGATAGATCCAAGAGAGAAAATTTAAAAATTATTGGACTAACTGAAAGCTATGATAAAAAAAAAAGATGCTGGAAAGCATCTTTCAAGAAATTATCAAGGAAAATCCTGAGGTCCTGGAACCAGAGGG
>NW_020946415.1:0-1047 GCF_900497805.2 Vombatus ursinus | reverse complement strand
GTTATTTCCTAGCTCAGATATTTTATTTCCCATCTGTCTTTTTCCTGCTCTACGTGACTGTAAGGTTACTGATATTTGTCTGTTCATGATTTAATCTCATGTTACATCAGTATATAATCATTGCCCGAGACTTACCCAAAATTGACAACATTATTAGTTCCCTGCTTGTGAGGGACTGTCTGATGTTGGCAGCTACCAGGTTAGGCGTTGTGGCAAGAGTAGGGTAAGATCTGGGTATTTTGGAAGTTGAGGCAGGGGCTGTGGTAGGCAGAGTCGTGGTGAACTGGGATGGGCTGGATTCGGAGAAGCCCTGAGGCAATGGACGGTGCTTGTGAGATAAGCTGGGTACAAGGAAGTAGCTGGAGCTTGAGCTCCTGAGGCAAGGGGCGGTGCCACGTGGGAGTGGGATGGCAGAGGACTGAGTTCCCTTTGCTTAGTCCCCTCCCTATATGCAACGTCATCCCCAGACGCCTCTTGTGACCTTCCTGACTTCCTGGGTCCCTTTGTGCAGCACTGACCCAAACCCCTCCTCCCAGTGTCTGAGCCTGACTTCCTAGGTCATGTACTCTTGTCTATGCACCATTCCCAGATGCCTCCTTCCTATATCCGGTCCTAGCCTCCTACGTCACTCCCTCCCCCTTGGTGTGCTAAACTCAGAAAGCCCCTTCCAGTATCTGACCCTACAATCATTGGCTAGTATGCGGGCTGGGGAGGAGGGGCTAGGTAGGTTTTTAGGAACAAGCGTGGTCAGATCACACGCGCTCTCCCCTGGCTCCTGCCCTGTTGCTCTGGCCTTGCTGCTTGGGCTTGCTATGATGGCTTGCCGTGTTGTCCTCTGAATAAAGCTCTGGTGTTGGCGCCTCCCGATGGCTCGTCTCTGTGTGTTGATCCGGCTGAGGACCGAAGACTCTGGTGTGAGTAAGACTCTGGTAGTGTGCTTATTATAAGAAAAGTGGGTACCGGCGTACGGCTGGCAGAAGGTCCGCGTGCGGCCAGTATACCTGCTATACATCGGGAATTATGCCTAGGTTTTTATTTCATTTTTTC
>NW_020946414.1:0-2637 GCF_900497805.2 Vombatus ursinus | reverse complement strand
AATGCTTTATTCCCTGGGAAGGGGAAAGGAAAAGGTACAGGTTTTTTATCCCCATTTTACAGACAAGGAAACTGAGGCTGAGAAGTTAACCTGAGGTTACAAAGCTAAGCGCTGGAGCCAGGTTATGAAGGCAGGACTCCTGGCTCAAAGGCCTGACCTTTTCCCACCATACCATGCTGGAACACCAGGAAGCAAGCTGGCTCAAAGAGTGGGCATCCACCAGAGTCAGAAGGTCTGTGAGGCTCCCTGGGGTCATGAGATCATAGATCTAGAACCCAAAGGGATCTTGAAGGCCATCTAGTGCAGCCCTTTCATTTAACAGATCGATCATTTGGTCAAAAAGCATTTATTAAGCACCTACTGCATGCCAGGCACCATGAAGGTTGAAGGAAGGACAAAAGCTTAACAGTCCCTGCCCTCAAAGAGGTTACTTTATAATGGAGGGGACAACGTGTACATTTTGGTGTTGTTCAGTTGTTTTCATTCGTGTCCGACTCTTTGTGACCCCATTTGGCTTATTTTACAGATGAGGAAACTGAGGCAAACAGGGTTAAGTGACTTGCCCAGGGTCATACAACTAGTGAGTGTCTGAGGCTGGATTTGAACTCAGGAAGATCAGTCTTCCTGACTCCAGATCTGGCTCTCTGTGCACTATGGCGCCACTTAGCTGCCCCAGCAGCTTGTTTTATGTTCTAAGGTCATTCTACGTTATAGACATTTTTTATTCTATGTTCTAAGGTCTCTGCTAGCTCTTACATTCCAGGTTCTAAATTCCAAGGTCTTTTCCAGGACTGATCTTCTTTGTTCTGTGTTCTAAAGTCTGGTGCAGTTCTGACATTCTACGTTCTAAGGTCCTTTCCTGAAGTCTTAGGGTAACGTTGGACAAATCATTTTGTCTTCCAGCCATGACATTCAATAATTCTAAAACTGATGCCTTTACAAAGGGTATTGAAATCTGACTGATGCCCCCTGATATCTGATCCCATACATCTGGCTGTTCTGTTTCCTTTGCCTGGAATTGAAGTCTGGCCCTAGTTGTAAGTAGAATGTGAGGCCACCTACTTGGTGTACTGTGAAAGAAAGGGATGGTTGCCCTGCCTAAAGTTATCTCTGCTGTCCTGTGTCACAGGGCACTCAAGTCCCTGTGGACATTTCATCTTCTTGGTCAGCGTCACCCTTTCTGGGATGATCTGTTACCTGTCTTTCCACCTCCTCTCCCTCCCCTCAGGTTTTCCTTGGTGTGAAGGGGTGAAGCATTTGCCAGGAAAATGTCTCCCAGAAGGCTGGGAACACTTGGGAGCTCCTCCTGGGGACCTGGTTGGTAGAATGGTGTTGCTGGAAAGGAGGAAAGATTCCTAGGTTTGGACACTGACTTTGGCCTCACTCTTTCTCTTGTCAAGGACTGGCTTTGCAGGAAGAAGGCTGGGGAGGGCCCTTAGAATCAGTGAGTGGACAAGCATTTATTAAGCACCTATTGCATGCCAAGCACTGTGCAGAATACTGGGCATACAAAGAAAGGGCAAAACTATTGGCTCTGCCCTCAAGGAGCTCACGTTCTAATGGGGGAGAGGGCATACAAACAACCATGTGCATCCGAGATCTGTATGGGACAAATGGGAAGTAATCTCAGAGAAAGTACTGGGGGGAGATGGGGAGGTGGAGGGGGTACTGGAAGAGGCCTCCTGGAGAAGGTGGGCTTTGAGCTTAGGAAGGCAAAGGAGTGAAGAAGGGGAGAGGAGGGAGAACACTCCAGGCATGGGGGATGTCAGGTGCTAGTGTGGAGACGGGGTGGGGGGGGATGTATTGGAGTGACTGCAAGGGGCCACTGTAACTAGAAAGATCATCTAATCCAGTCTCCTCATTTTACAGATGAGGAAAGTGAGGCCCAGAATCAAACAGGATTCAAACTCAGATCTTTTGATTCTGAAGGCAGTGAGTATTTTCCACCTCTGTTTCCTCTTCATGATGTCAGTGACATTGCAGTGTGAGAGAATGAGGGATGCCCAATAAAGGAGTGGTTGTGGGAGGGAATCTGGGCCACAGTTAAGCCAGAAAGGGGGGGGGGGTCCCAGAATCCCGAGGGGAAAGATAAGCCCTGCTGAGAACAGAGGCCCAAGGAGACTAAGGGACCTGCCTCAGGTCACCCAAACACTTGACTCTGAAAAACGCAGGAGTCTGGAGTCTCTGTTTCATGAAACGCCTCCTTGACAATAATTGCCCCCATGTCAATGGAGATTTAAGGTTTTCAAAATGCTTTATTCCCTGGGAAGGGGAAAGGAAAAGGTACAGGTTTTTTATCCCCATTTTACAGACAAGGAAACTGAGGCTGAGAAGTTAACCTGAGGTTACAAAGCTAAGCGCTGGAGCCAGGTTATGAAGGCAGGACTCCTGGCTCAAAGGCCTGACCTTTTCCCACCATACCATGCTGGAACACCAGGAAGCAAGCTGGCTCAAAGAGTGGGCATCCACCAGAGTCAGAAGGTCTGTGAGGCTCCCTGGGGTCATGAGATCATAGATCTAGAACCCAAAGGGATCTTGAAGGCCATCTAGTGCAGCCCTTTCATTTAACAGATCGATCATTTGGTCAAAAAGCATTTATTAAGCACCTACTGCATGCCAGGCACCATGAAGGTTGAA
>NW_020946413.1:0-7256 GCF_900497805.2 Vombatus ursinus | reverse complement strand
TTCTCCAACTATGGGATCCTTCACCTATGTCTCGTTTTTTTTTTTTTTGTTTACAAGGTAACACCCCCTTACATATATCCTCAAACCTCTTCTATTTTGTGTTATGGACCAAGTTGTCCCCTTTATTATCCCTAGTCTCTCATTAATATTCAGTCTCTCTTTCTCTAGTAACTGCTTCCCTGCTGCCTACCCCAAGCCCCACAAAACCAAACCCTCATTTGTTCTAACCATCCCCATAATCTCGTTTTTTTCTCTTTCCCTTTGTGGCTAAATTCCATGAGAAGGCTGACTACAATTTGAGCTACTTCCTCTCCTTCCACTCTCTTCCAAACTCTCTAAAATCTGACTTTTGACCTCTTGACTGAAAATCCTCTTTCCAAAGTTATGAAGGCGCTCTTAATTGCAAAATCTAATGCCTTTTTCTTAGTTCTCATCCTTCCTGATCTCTATGTAGTCTTTGAGACAATCACCCTCTTTTCTTAAATACTCTCTCCTCTCTCGGTTTTTTAAGATACTGCTCACTTCTGGTTCTCCTCTTACCTGTCTGATTTCTCCTTTCTTTTTTTTTTGCTGGGGCAATAGGGGTTAAGTGACTTACCCAGGGTCACACAGCTAGTTAAGTGTTAAGTGTCTGAGGCTGGGTTTGAACCCAGGTCCTCCTGACTCCAAGGCTAGAGCTCTATTCACTGCGCCACCTAGCTGCCCTTGATTTCTCCTTTTCAGTTTCCTTTACTAGCTCTTCGTTCAAGTCATGCTTACTAATCATGGGTGTTCTCCAAGGCTCTCTCCTGGGGGTTCTCTTTTTCTGTGTTATCTTCCTTAGTGATCTCATCACCTTCAATGGGCTCAATTGCAGATGATTCTTTAATCTATTTATCCAACCCTAATTTTCTCCTGACTTCCCATCTTGTATCATAGCTGTCTAATAGACAGCTCAAAATGGATAGACCATAGACATTTCAAAGTCAATATGTTCCAAATAGAACTCATTATCTTTTCCCCAAAACCCACCCCATTTTCTAAACTTCCTTATTACTGTCAAGGGTACCTTGTGTCATTCTTGAATCTTTACTCTCACTCACCCTAAATATCTAATCTATTGCTAAGTCTTATTATTTGTACCTTCATAACTCCTCTCATATACTTTCATATCCTCTTCTCCTCATTCACATAGCCACTTTCCTTATTACCTCATCCCTGTTCTGTTGAAATAGCTTACTGGTTGGTCTTCATACCTCAGGTCATGCCTCCCCACTCCAATCTATCCTTCCCTCAGCTGCCAAAGTGATCTTCTTATTTAAAGGATGTAATGTTGATTTTTTTTGTGAGTTTATTCTGTAGCTCTAAGTTTGTTGAAGCTATTGTCTCAATCAGTTTCTTTGCTTGAATTCCTAGGATTTTCCAAATCCATGGCATCAACCAATAAGGTATAACTTTGTCTCTTCTTTGCAAATATTTATGACTTTGATTTCTTTCTCATCTTATTGCTAGCAGCTCTAGAAATACATCAAATGATATTGGGGGTTTGGACATACATGCTATAATGTATTTATTGGGAAAGTTTGTAGTGTTTCCTCACAGCATATAATGCTTACTTTCATGTTCAGAAAGATCCTTGTATGATTGGAAAAATATCTTATATTTCTATGCTTTGTAGGTTTTACAAAATACAAATGAGTGTTATACTTTGTCAAAGACTTTTTCTCCATCTATTGAGATAATCGTTTGGCTTTGGATGTTTTGTTATGAAATATGATTAATTATCTTGATTGTTTTCCTAATGTTAACATAGCCTTGCTTCACCTGCATAAGTACAACTTGGTCTTGGTGAATTTTTTTTTAAAATATAAATTGCTATAGTCCTTTTGCTATGATTTTATTCAAAATTTTTCAATCAATATTTACTAATGATATTGGTTTAAAGTTCTGTCTTTGCTTTGTCCTTACATGAATCAGGTATTAGGACTCTGTTTCATAAAAGGAGCTTGGTAGAGTTCTTTCTTTTGCAATTTTTGACAACAATTTATGCAGCATTGGTATTAATTCTTTAAAAGGTTGATAGAATTCTTCCATAAATCCACCAGCACCAGGGCTGTTTTTTCTTTGGTAGTTACTTTATTGTTAGTTCTCTTTCCTTTCCTGACATTGAATTATTTAAGATCTCTATTTGATGTTCTATATGGATATTTAATATTTTTCAAAGTAATGTCTCTATTTCTTTTGTGTTCTTAGTTTTGTTGGCATATAACTATGTATAATATGTTCTGTGATTTTACCCTATTTATTTTTTTAGTTTGATTTTCTACCCTCTTTAGGTTGGCTAAAAGTTTGAGTCTGTTTAGATTTTTTGACTCTCCCCTTTTTAGTTTTATTAATTACATAGCCTTTTTATTTATAGCATTTTTCTCAAATTTCTTTTCTGCTTATTTTGGAATGTTGTTTGATTTCTGATTTTTAAATGCGTGTTCAGTTCAATAATCTTTTTTCTTATTTAGTTTATTTGTGTTTTAAGGGTATAATTTTTCCTTTGATTGCTTTTTCTTTGTCTCAGATACCTTTGTACGCTATCTCATCATTATCATTATCTTTAGCCTAATTATTGTTTCTCTGATTTTTTTTTTAACCTACTTGTTATTTAGGATTTCATTGTTAAAATTTCCATTGAGGTTTATGCCTATTGCTCCTAGGAGCTCTGATTTGAGGTAGGACTCTGTCCATGTCAACACAACACTCCCTCAGAATAGTCTTCCTGTGTACCAACACCCCCCAGACCCCTTATAGGGCCCCCAACTCCCATTATATGTATATACTTATTTCCCAATAGGGTAGTGTTTTTCAGTTGAACACCCTTCCCTACAACCTCCCCCCCTACACCCCGCATTGCATTTAGAATGCCTTCTTTCATTCTTCACTTTTCAATCCCTCCTTTCAGCCATTTCTCCTATTCTTGCCTAAATACTGTAGGAATCACCTTCCTTTTCTTGCTCTCATATAGACTTTATTAGGGTTTGTTACATTCTCTTCTATTTTCTACCTCCCCTCATTCTATCCCATTGCGTATATCTTGATTTCTTAACTTTATGCATCTCTACTTTTCGATCATGTTTCATGCTCAAATTGCATTGTAGTTCTAGTTTTTTTTTAATTTTTCCAAACTGAATCTGTCTGTCTTGCAAATTAGCACAAATTTATTATGCATAAAACATATGACCCAAGTGCTAAAATTGCCTTAGCTTAGTTTTTTATTCCAGGTGACATACTTCTTGAAAAAAAAAAATTAAATCCATGCTATTTGGCAACTAGAACTGAAATTTTTGAATCTCTCAACAGTTTCTCTTTTTGTCATATAATCATTTTCCAGTTTGGTTTATTGTTTAACTTGCAAATGCATGGTCTATTTTAATTTTTTCTTTCTAATTCCTTTTAGATAACTTTGCTTCTAATTTACTAGACAATTACATTCTGTCAAATCATTTAAAGAAACTTGTCAGGCAAAGTTAACTTCTTCCTATAAAAATGAAATATTTTTAAAATTTTAAAATTTAAAAAATTTTTTTATTTTCAAAAAATTTATTTGCATTTTAACCTTTTCTAATCACTTCCTTTCATGTGGACTATTTTCTTTTTTAATTTTCATTTTATATTTAAATTATTATATTTAAACTATTTATTTTACAAACATTTTTCTCTTTCTCCTTCCCAATCCTTTCTTTTATGCACCCCCCCAATATATATAGTCTAGCAAAACAAATTCCCACACTGGCCCTATATAAAATTTATATCGCATTCTGCATTTTAAGTTCATCACATCTCTGGCAGGTGATGAGTAAAGTGTTTTATCCTTAGTCTTCTGGACTTATTGTTTATCATTTAATTGATTGAGTTATAACATCTTTCATCAAACTTGGGTTTTTTTCCCCCAATAAGGTTGTCATTGTATAAGTTTTTCTCCTAGTTCTGCTCACTTCACTCCATATCAGTCTTCCAAGTTTCCTCTGAAACCGTCCATTTTGTCATTTCTTGTAGCACAATATTGTTATATTCATATATTATAAGAGAAGGGAACAAGCACTTATTAAAGGCCTACTGTGTGCCAGGCACTTTGCTAAGTACCCTTTGAATATGATCTCATCTGTTCCTCACAACAACCCTGAGAGGTAGGTATCATTATCATCATCATTTTACAATTGAGGAAACTGAGTGAGAGATTAAGCTGCTTACCCACAGAGCTAGTAAGTATCTGAGGTTGAATTTGAACTCAGATCTTTCTGACTCCAGTCCTAGCACCCTAAACACTGTGCCACTTAGCTGCATAATTTATTTATCCATTTCCCAATAGGAAAGTGCCCCCTTAGTTTGCAGGTAAAAATTGCTATAACTACATTTGTATATAAATTATATATGTGCACATATATATATAAAACTACACTCGTGTATATAATTACTATACATATATACAAATGTACATCTATCTCCTTTTCCTCTTCTTTGATTTATAGTATGGATATAGGTGTGTAGGCCTAGTAGTGGTATAGGTGAGTCGAAGGTTATGCATACTTCAGTAACTTTTGTGATATAGTTCTAAATTGCTTTCCAGAATGGCCGGATCATTTTATAGCTCCATCGAGTTTACTAGAGTGACTCTCCCTAGCCCTGCCAACATTTGTCATTTTCCTCTTTTTTTCATCTTTGATAGTCTGATGGGTGGGAAATAGAATTTCAGTTACCTTAATTTGTATTTCTTTAATTACAGATAAAAATGATTTAGAGCATTTTTATATGGCTCTTTATAGCTTGGATTTCTTCCTTTAAAAATTGACTTTATATCTTTTGACCACTGATCAATTAAGGAAGAGGATTTAGTCTTACAAATTGGAATCAATTCATTATGTATATTGGATATGAGACCTATATCAGAGAAACTTGCTACAAATATTTTTCCCAGTTACTAGCTTCTCTTCTAATTTTGATGCATTAGATTTGTGCAATATTTTAAAAAATTTTTATAATCAAAATGATCTATTTTGTCTTCTTTGACCCTTTCTATCACACATTTATTCATGAATTCTCCCTTTCATCCATAGATCTGAAAGGTAATTTCTTCCTTGTTCCTCTATAATGTCACCTTTTGTGTCTAGATCATGTATTTATTTTATATGGGTATCCATATACCAAATTGGATATGTTACACAGTGGTTTGTACCTAATTTTTGACAAACTGCTTTCCAGCTTTTCTAGCAATTTTTCTCAATAGTGAGTTCTTATCCCAACAATGGAGGTGGTTGGGTTAATCAAACTCTTTCCTGCTGTAATTGTTTGATTCTGTATGTTGTGTATCCAATCTCTATTCTACTTATTGAGATTACTAATTTTTAATCAGTACCATTCCCACCATTATTACTCCAGCCTCCCATTATTACTGCTTTGTAGTATGGTTTGAGATTTGGTTTTGGAAGTCTCCCTTCTTACTTTTTTCCCCCTATCATTCCCCTTGAGAGTCTTTGCCTTTTGATTCTCCATATGAATTTATTTTCTGGCTTTATGAAATAATCCTTTAGTACATAGATTGACATGTTGCTAAAAAAAAGTAAATTAACTTAGGTAGTACTATAATTTTTATTTTATTGATATGACCTATATACAAACAATTAATAATTTTCTAATATTTAGGCCTGTATTTATTTCTGTGAAGAATATTTAATAGTTGAATTCATATATGTTTAGCATGATTGTACATGTATAACCTATATCAGATTGCTTGATGTCTTGGGGAGGGAGCAGAGAGAGGGAGGGAGAAAAATTTGGAACTCAAAATCTTATAAAAAATGAATGTTGAAAACTATCTTTACATGTAATTGGAAAAAATAAAATACTATTTACATTTTTAAAAAATAGTTAAATTCATATAGTTCCTAGGTAACTTGGTAAACTCCCAAATATTTTATACTTTCTATAATTATTTTAAATAAAATTTCTCTTTCTAGTTCTTCCTACTAGGTTTTATTGGTAATATAGAGGAATGTTGATCATTTGTAAGAATTTATTTTGTATCCTGCAACTTTGCTGAATTTATTGTTTCAATGAATTTTTGATTGACTCTTTAGGGTTTTCTAAATAAATCATTGTAACATCTGCAAAAAGCAACAATTTTGTTTCCTCTGTGCCTGTCCTTATTCCCTGATTTCTCTTTCTTCTCTTCTTGCTATAGCGTGCATTTCTAGGACTATGTTAAGTAATAGTGGTGATGATGGTCATCTTTGCTTTCTGGAGAGCTATTTCCCAAGATTTAAAAAGATAAGCTTTCTTCTCCAAGTTGAACAGAAGAGAAAAGCTTAAAAGTATAGTATTTTCAGAGAAACCTTCTTAAGTATTACAGAAGGCTAGAAGTTATTGTGTAGGTTTTTCTCCAGTAGAAAAAAACTGGAGAGAGAGAGAGAGAAAACAAAAACCAACCTTTTAAAAAATTAATTAGTTTATTTTTAGTTTTCAACATTCACTGCCATAAGATTTTGAGTTACAAATTTTCTCCCTCTCCTTTCCCTCCCCCCACCCCAACACAGCATGCAATCTGATATAGGCTCTACATATATATTGATATTAAACATATTTTCACATTAGTCATATTGTAAAGAATTAGAACCAGTGGGTGGAACCATGAGAAAGAAGAAGCAAACAGAAAAAGAGCTAATAGTATGCTTTGATCTGTATTCAGACTCCACAGTTCTGTTTCTAGATGTGGATAGCATTTTCTGTCATGAGTCTTTTGGAGTTGGCTTATATCCTTGCATTGCTGAGAAGAGCTAAGTCTATCAAAGTTAGTCATCACACAACGTGGCTGTTACTGTGTACAGTGCTCTCCTGGTTCTCCTGGTTCTGCTCCCTTCACTCAGTATCAGTTCGTGTAAATCTTTCCAGGGAAAATCAACCTTTTAAAATTGACTTCAATTCTATTAGGGATTGAAGACCTTTTCATTGAACAGATTTCAACACAAATCATAACCAGAATTAAAAGAAATACTTTTTTTTGGGTTGGCATCCCTTCATTCACACAACCAAAAATCTATTAAGTGCACTAGTATTTAAGATTAAAAAATATTTCTGAAAACATTAAACCTTAAATGCCAATTTGGTTTGCCTGCAAATTTGCAAGTAGCATTTCTACAGTGGGTGAAATCCATGCACAGTCAATCTCCCCCTTGCCATTTAAAATGTTATATATATATATATATATATATATATATATATATATATATATA
>NW_020946412.1:0-7253 GCF_900497805.2 Vombatus ursinus | reverse complement strand
TTCTCCAACTATGGGATCCTTCACCTATGTCTCGTTTTTTTTTTTTTGTTTACAAGGTAACACCCCCTTACATATATCCTCAAACCTCTTCTATTTTGTGTTATGGACCAAGTTGTCCCCTTTATTATCCCTAGTCTCTCATTAATATTCAGTCTCTCTTTCTCTAGTAACTGCTTCCCTGCTGCCTACCCCAAGCCCCACAAAACCAAACCCTCATTTGTTCTAACCATCCCCATAATCTCGTTTTTTTCTCTTTCCCTTTGTGGCTAAATTCCATGAGAAGGCTGACTACAATTTGAGCTACTTCCTCTCCTTCCACTCTCTTCCAAACTCTCTAAAATCTGACTTTTGACCTCTTGACTGAAAATCCTCTTTCCAAAGTTATGAAGGCGCTCTTAATTGCAAAATCTAATGCCTTTTTCTTAGTTCTCATCCTTCCTGATCTCTATGTAGTCTTTGAGACAATCACCCTCTTTTCTTAAATACTCTCTCCTCTCTCGGTTTTTTAAGATACTGCTCACTTCTGGTTCTCCTCTTACCTGTCTGATTTCTCCTTTCTTTTTTTTTTGCTGGGGCAATAGGGGTTAAGTGACTTACCCAGGGTCACACAGCTAGTTAAGTGTTAAGTGTCTGAGGCTGGGTTTGAACCCAGGTCCTCCTGACTCCAAGGCTAGAGCTCTATTCACTGCGCCACCTAGCTGCCCTTGATTTCTCCTTTTCAGTTTCCTTTACTAGCTCTTCGTTCAAGTCATGCTTACTAATCATGGGTGTTCTCCAAGGCTCTCTCCTGGGGGTTCTCTTTTTCTGTGTTATCTTCCTTAGTGATCTCATCACCTTCAATGGGCTCAATTGCAGATGATTCTTTAATCTATTTATCCAACCCTAATTTTCTCCTGACTTCCCATCTTGTATCATAGCTGTCTAATAGACAGCTCAAAATGGATAGACCATAGACATTTCAAAGTCAATATGTTCCAAATAGAACTCATTATCTTTTCCCCAAAACCCACCCCATTTTCTAAACTTCCTTATTACTGTCAAGGGTACCTTGTGTCATTCTTGAATCTTTACTCTCACTCACCCTAAATATCTAATCTATTGCTAAGTCTTATTATTTGTACCTTCATAACTCCTCTCATATACTTTCATATCCTCTTCTCCTCATTCACATAGCCACTTTCCTTATTACCTCATCCCTGTTCTGTTGAAATAGCTTACTGGTTGGTCTTCATACCTCAGGTCATGCCTCCCCACTCCAATCTATCCTTCCCTCAGCTGCCAAAGTGATCTTCTTATTTAAAGGATGTAATGTTGATTTTTTTTGTGAGTTTATTCTGTAGCTCTAAGTTTGTTGAAGCTATTGTCTCAATCAGTTTCTTTGCTTGAATTCCTAGGATTTTCCAAATCCATGGCATCAACCAATAAGGTATAACTTTGTCTCTTCTTTGCAAATATTTATGACTTTGATTTCTTTCTCATCTTATTGCTAGCAGCTCTAGAAATACATCAAATGATATTGGGGGTTTGGACATACATGCTATAATGTATTTATTGGGAAAGTTTGTAGTGTTTCCTCACAGCATATAATGCTTACTTTCATGTTCAGAAAGATCCTTGTATGATTGGAAAAATATCTTATATTTCTATGCTTTGTAGGTTTTACAAAATACAAATGAGTGTTATACTTTGTCAAAGACTTTTTCTCCATCTATTGAGATAATCGTTTGGCTTTGGATGTTTTGTTATGAAATATGATTAATTATCTTGATTGTTTTCCTAATGTTAACATAGCCTTGCTTCACCTGCATAAGTACAACTTGGTCTTGGTGAATTTTTTTTTAAAATATAAATTGCTATAGTCCTTTTGCTATGATTTTATTCAAAATTTTTCAATCAATATTTACTAATGATATTGGTTTAAAGTTCTGTCTTTGCTTTGTCCTTACATGAATCAGGTATTAGGACTCTGTTTCATAAAAGGAGCTTGGTAGAGTTCTTTCTTTTGCAATTTTTGACAACAATTTATGCAGCATTGGTATTAATTCTTTAAAAGGTTGATAGAATTCTTCCATAAATCCACCAGCACCAGGGCTGTTTTTTCTTTGGTAGTTACTTTATTGTTAGTTCTCTTTCCTTTCCTGACATTGAATTATTTAAGATCTCTATTTGATGTTCTATATGGATATTTAATATTTTTCAAAGTAATGTCTCTATTTCTTTTGTGTTCTTAGTTTTGTTGGCATATAACTATGTATAATATGTTCTGTGATTTTACCCTATTTATTTTTTTAGTTTGATTTTCTACCCTCTTTAGGTTGGCTAAAAGTTTGAGTCTGTTTAGATTTTTTGACTCTCCCCTTTTTAGTTTTATTAATTACATAGCCTTTTTATTTATAGCATTTTTCTCAAATTTCTTTTCTGCTTATTTTGGAATGTTGTTTGATTTCTGATTTTTAAATGCGTGTTCAGTTCAATAATCTTTTTTCTTATTTAGTTTATTTGTGTTTTAAGGGTATAATTTTTCCTTTGATTGCTTTTTCTTTGTCTCAGATACCTTTGTACGCTATCTCATCATTATCATTATCTTTAGCCTAATTATTGTTTCTCTGATTTTTTTTTTAACCTACTTGTTATTTAGGATTTCATTGTTAAAATTTCCATTGAGGTTTATGCCTATTGCTCCTAGGAGCTCTGATTTGAGGTAGGACTCTGTCCATGTCAACACAACACTCCCTCAGAATAGTCTTCCTGTGTACCAACACCCCCCAGACCCATTATAGGGCCCCCAACTCCCATTATATGTATATACTTATTTCCCAATAGGGTAGTGTTTTTCAGTTGAACACCCTTCCCTACAACCTCCCCCCCTACACCCCGCATTGCATTTAGAATGCCTTCTTTCATTCTTCACTTTTCAATCCCTCCTTTCAGCCATTTCTCCTATTCTTGCCTAAATACTGTAGGAATCACCTTCCTTTTCTTGCTCTCATATAGACTTTATTAGGGTTTGTTACATTCTCTTCTATTTTCTACCTCCCCTCATTCTATCCCATTGCGTATATCTTGATTTCTTAACTTTATGCATCTCTACTTTTCGATCATGTTTCATGCTCAAATTGCATTGTAGTTCTAGTTTTTTTTAATTTTTCCAAACTGAATCTGTCTGTCTTGCAAATTAGCACAAATTTATTATGCATAAAACATATGACCCAAGTGCTAAAATTGCCTTAGCTTAGTTTTTTATTCCAGGTGACATACTTCTTGAAAAAAAAAATTAAATCCATGCTATTTGGCAACTAGAACTGAAATTTTTGAATCTCTCAACAGTTTCTCTTTTTGTCATATAATCATTTTCCAGTTTGGTTTATTGTTTAACTTGCAAATGCATGGTCTATTTTAATTTTTTCTTTCTAATTCCTTTTAGATAACTTTGCTTCTAATTTACTAGACAATTACATTCTGTCAAATCATTTAAAGAAACTTGTCAGGCAAAGTTAACTTCTTCCTATAAAAATGAAATATTTTTAAAATTTTAAAATTTAAAAAATTTTTTTATTTTCAAAAAATTTATTTGCATTTTAACCTTTTCTAATCACTTCCTTTCATGTGGACTATTTTCTTTTTTAATTTTCATTTTATATTTAAATTATTATATTTAAACTATTTATTTTACAAACATTTTTCTCTTTCTCCTTCCCAATCCTTTCTTTTATGCACCCCCCCAATATATATAGTCTAGCAAAACAAATTCCCACACTGGCCCTATATAAAATTTATATCGCATTCTGCATTTTAAGTTCATCACATCTCTGGCAGGTGATGAGTAAAGTGTTTTATCCTTAGTCTTCTGGACTTATTGTTTATCATTTAATTGATTGAGTTATAACATCTTTCATCAAACTTGGGTTTTTTTCCCCCAATAAGGTTGTCATTGTATAAGTTTTTCTCCTAGTTCTGCTCACTTCACTCCATATCAGTCTTCCAAGTTTCCTCTGAAACCGTCCATTTTGTCATTTCTTGTAGCACAATATTGTTATATTCATATATTATAAGAGAAGGGAACAAGCACTTATTAAAGGCCTACTGTGTGCCAGGCACTTTGCTAAGTACCCTTTGAATATGATCTCATCTGTTCCTCACAACAACCCTGAGAGGTAGGTATCATTATCATCATCATTTTACAATTGAGGAAACTGAGTGAGAGATTAAGCTGCTTACCCACAGAGCTAGTAAGTATCTGAGGTTGAATTTGAACTCAGATCTTTCTGACTCCAGTCCTAGCACCCTAAACACTGTGCCACTTAGCTGCATAATTTATTTATCCATTTCCCAATAGGAAAGTGCCCCCTTAGTTTGCAGGTAAAAATTGCTATAACTACATTTGTATATAAATTATATATGTGCACATATATATATAAAACTACACTCGTGTATATAATTACTATACATATATACAAATGTACATCTATCTCCTTTTCCTCTTCTTTGATTTATAGTATGGATATAGGTGTGTAGGCCTAGTAGTGGTATAGGTGAGTCGAAGGTTATGCATACTTCAGTAACTTTTGTGATATAGTTCTAAATTGCTTTCCAGAATGGCCGGATCATTTTATAGCTCCATCGAGTTTACTAGAGTGACTCTCCCTAGCCCTGCCAACATTTGTCATTTTCCTCTTTTTTTCATCTTTGATAGTCTGATGGGTGGGAAATAGAATTTCAGTTACCTTAATTTGTATTTCTTTAATTACAGATAAAAATGATTTAGAGCATTTTTATATGGCTCTTTATAGCTTGGATTTCTTCCTTTAAAAATTGACTTTATATCTTTTGACCACTGATCAATTAAGGAAGAGGATTTAGTCTTACAAATTGGAATCAATTCATTATGTATATTGGATATGAGACCTATATCAGAGAAACTTGCTACAAATATTTTTCCCAGTTACTAGCTTCTCTTCTAATTTTGATGCATTAGATTTGTGCAATATTTTAAAAAATTTTTATAATCAAAATGATCTATTTTGTCTTCTTTGACCCTTTCTATCACACATTTATTCATGAATTCTCCCTTTCATCCATAGATCTGAAAGGTAATTTCTTCCTTGTTCCTCTATAATGTCACCTTTTGTGTCTAGATCATGTATTTATTTTATATGGGTATCCATATACCAAATTGGATATGTTACACAGTGGTTTGTACCTAATTTTTGACAAACTGCTTTCCAGCTTTTCTAGCAATTTTTCTCAATAGTGAGTTCTTATCCCAACAATGGAGGTGGTTGGGTTAATCAAACTCTTTCCTGCTGTAATTGTTTGATTCTGTATGTTGTGTATCCAATCTCTATTCTACTTATTGAGATTACTAATTTTTAATCAGTACCATTCCCACCATTATTACTCCAGCCTCCCATTATTACTGCTTTGTAGTATGGTTTGAGATTTGGTTTTGGAAGTCTCCCTTCTTACTTTTTTCCCCCTATCATTCCCCTTGAGAGTCTTTGCCTTTTGATTCTCCATATGAATTTATTTTCTGGCTTTATGAAATAATCCTTTAGTACATAGATTGACATGTTGCTAAAAAAAAGTAAATTAACTTAGGTAGTACTATAATTTTTATTTTATTGATATGACCTATATACAAACAATTAATAATTTTCTAATATTTAGGCCTGTATTTATTTCTGTGAAGAATATTTAATAGTTGAATTCATATATGTTTAGCATGATTGTACATGTATAACCTATATCAGATTGCTTGATGTCTTGGGGAGGGAGCAGAGAGAGGGAGGGAGAAAAATTTGGAACTCAAAATCTTATAAAAAATGAATGTTGAAAACTATCTTTACATGTAATTGGAAAAAATAAAATACTATTTACATTTTTAAAAAATAGTTAAATTCATATAGTTCCTAGGTAACTTGGTAAACTCCCAAATATTTTATACTTTCTATAATTATTTTAAATAAAATTTCTCTTTCTAGTTCTTCCTACTAGGTTTTATTGGTAATATAGAGGAATGTTGATCATTTGTAAGAATTTATTTTGTATCCTGCAACTTTGCTGAATTTATTGTTTCAATGAATTTTTGATTGACTCTTTAGGGTTTTCTAAATAAATCATTGTAACATCTGCAAAAAGCAACAATTTTGTTTCCTCTGTGCCTGTCCTTATTCCCTGATTTCTCTTTCTTCTCTTCTTGCTATAGCGTGCATTTCTAGGACTATGTTAAGTAATAGTGGTGATGATGGTCATCTTTGCTTTCTGGAGAGCTATTTCCCAAGATTTAAAAAGATAAGCTTTCTTCTCCAAGTTGAACAGAAGAGAAAAGCTTAAAAGTATAGTATTTTCAGAGAAACCTTCTTAAGTATTACAGAAGGCTAGAAGTTATTGTGTAGGTTTTTCTCCAGTAGAAAAAAACTGGAGAGAGAGAGAGAGAAAACAAAAACCAACCTTTTAAAAAATTAATTAGTTTATTTTTAGTTTTCAACATTCACTGCCATAAGATTTTGAGTTACAAATTTTCTCCCTCTCCTTGCCCTCCCCCCACCCCAACACAGCATGCAATCTGATATAGGCTCTACATATATATTGATATTAAACATATTTTCACATTAGTCATATTGTAAAGAATTAGAACCAGTGGGTGGAACCATGAGAAAGAAGAAGCAAACAGAAAAAGAGCTAATAGTATGCTTTGATCTGTATTCAGACTCCACAGTTCTGTTTCTAGATGTGGATAGCATTTTCTGTCATGAGTCTTTTGGAGTTGGCTTATATCCTTGCATTGCTGAGAAGAGCTAAGTCTATCAAAGTTAGTCATCACACAACGTGGCTGTTACTGTGTACAGTGCTCTCCTGGTTCTCCTGGTTCTGCTCCCTTCACTCAGTATCAGTTCGTGTAAATCTTTCCAGGGAAAATCAACCTTTTAAAATTGACTTCAATTCTATTAGGGATTGAAGACCTTTTCATTGAACAGATTTCAACACAAATCATAACCAGAATTAAAAGAAATACTTTTTTTTGGGTTGGCATCCCTTCATTCACACAACCAAAAATCTATTAAGTGCACTAGTATTTAAGATTAAAAAATATTTCTGAAAACATTAAACCTTAAATGCCAATTTGGTTTGCCTGCAAATTTGCAAGTAGCATTTCTACAGTGGGTGAAATCCATGCACAGTCAATCTCCCCCTTGCCATTTAAAATGTTATATATATATATATATATATATATATATATATATATATATATA
>NW_020946411.1:0-29035 GCF_900497805.2 Vombatus ursinus | reverse complement strand
ACTCCTAACTGCCCTTATAATGATAAAGTTCTTAGGAATTACAAGTATCATCTTCCTATTTAGGAACGTAAACAGTTTAACCTTATTTAATCTCTTATGACTTCTCTTTCCTGCTTACCTTTTTATGCTTCTCTTGAGTCTTGTATTTGAAAATGAAATTTTCCATTCAGCTCTGTTCTTTTCATCAGGAATACTTGAAAGTCCTCTACTTAATTAAATCTCTTTTTTTCCCTGTAAGGATTATGTTCAGTTTTGTTGGATAGGTGATTCTTGGTTGTAATCTTAACTCCTTAACCCTCTTGAATATCATATTTGATATTCCGTTTGAGACTTTCCCACCAACTTCTGAAGTCATTCCTTTCCAATGCCATTTGTCTGCTACATGGGCAAGGCCCTACTCATTTTATTAGGGTTAAACTGATTAAGTTTTTCCTCTATAGAAATGTTCAAAAGCATACCCCTTCTAAATGACAGTATGCTATCCTGGAAAGACTACTGGATTTGGATTCAGATCTGAGTTAGAATATCTTTTTTATTAGTACACCGATGAACCTAGACAAGTCACTTAATATCTCTGTTTTCTTATCAGTAAAATGGAGATAAAATTGATTCACTGCCCCATAGGATTGATATGAAGAAAGGAATTCTAAAGAAGGAATTCTAAATTGTTCATCAGTCAATCTTTCTTAGATTAGAGCTGTTTAACATACCAAAGACATAAATAAAGGCATATTTGGTTGATGTGCAAAGTGACCATGAAGTCTTAATGCCGTTTTAAGCTATTAACACTTACACAGTTTAAAACCATTTAAGGAGCCAGCTAGGTGGCAGAGGGATAGAGCACTGGCCCTGGACTCAGGATGACCTGAGTTCAAATTTGCCCTCAGACACATAACACTTACTAGAGGTGTGACTCTGTACAAGTCACTTGAACCCAATGGTCTCACCAAAAAGAAAAAAATAAAGCCATTTAAAACTGCACCAAGGCTTTTACAACACCCTGTATAGTACTTATTGATATACAAATCAATTTCACAGCAATTATTTGATGTAATCTTCAAACAAGACCTGTGAAATAGGCAAGACATGTTTTACTTACGCTATTTTATAAAGGAGGAAAGTGAGAACAGTGTTGTTTCAGAGGTCATATAGTAACTTTTGGAGATAAGATTTGAATCCAAATCTTAAGACTCCAAATCCAATGCTTTATCTATGTTATTTTGGCTAAGCATTCTACAATTTAGGCTTTTCACTAATTCAACCTGGTCTTCCCAGTTCTTTTGAATGAGAGGTTTTGCTATATGGACGGTTCTCATTTTACACAAAAGGATCACATTGCAGACCTCTCCTGGAAGTGATTTTTATGTAATGTGAATTTGTCTGAGGACTTGGGGAATGAAGGGAGAGAGACAGAAAGGGGATCGCCTGTGGAGGGAGGGGCTGGTACATGGTTGAGGAGATGGTGAGGGCTGGAGACAGAGAAGTGAAAGCAGGAGGAGGAACACAAGGTGCCAGGAGCAGACGTGTGTGGGTCCTGGCCAGAACAGAAGGAAAAACACTCTAGGGAAGTGGGTGAAAGTGGGGGCATAAGGATGAAGACACATGAGGGTCCAGATGTGGACTCAGGCAGGAGAAGACTGACAATAGAAGGAGCTAAGGACAGACTTAATGAACCCTAGGGCAGATGGAGGGAAGACAGAGTGGGGCCTCAACACACTGGCAGTAGTGGTCTCTGTTCTGCTTTCACTTAGAGGTTTTTTTTAGCTTTTTTTATTTTGTGGGTGGGGGGTGTGGTGTGGGGTGTGGGAGACTGTGGAGCACCAAGCAGAGGGCCAGGAGGGGACAGACAGAGTACAGTACCGTACAGTAAAGTTGCAATTGGTGATCTTTTGCAAATTTCTTTCAGAATTCTTTATATAAAGTCAAATTTATCTAATGTGAATTTATGTAAAGGGGAACTATCTGTATATGAAAAGAAATCTTGTCTTCCCCAACAAACTATAAGCTCCTTGATAGCAAGCATTGACTCTTGCTTTGGTCTGTATCCCCAGTGGTAGGTACTTAATAAATGCTAGCTGACTGACTGATACTCCTTGATATACAGAGTGATCACAAGACTTAGACTGAGTTTTATTTATTAAATGTCATTATGATTATCAGAGAATCTTTGGTCAAAGTGGGAAGTGTTGGGTACCTTTGGCATGGTTGTTATTGATAATAATAATAATGATAGTAACTAACATTTATGAAGCACTTACTGTGTGCCAGGCACTGAGCTAAGTGCCTTATAAGTATTATCTTACTTGATCTTCACAACAACCCTGAGAGTTAGGTGCTATTATTATCCCCATTTGATAGATGAGGAAACTGAGGCAAACAGAGGGTAAGTGACTTGCCTAGGGTCACACATCTAGCAAGCATCTGAGGTTGGAATTGAACTCAGATCTTTCTGACTCCAGGCCTGGTACTCTGTCCACTGCATCGTCTAGCTGCCCAAATTCAATTACCAAAACGTATTCTCAGGCAAATTCAACATGAGAGTAATTATTTGAGACATGTGGCAGATTAAAGAATCACATTGTTTCTATTAATTAGATATTTTTCAACATGGAAGGAGGAATAAAAGAAGAAAAAATTAAGGGAGACAATCTTCACTGTCCGTAAGATCATGGAATTAACTGCTTTTTGAGACTGTATCTATAATTTCATTGGTATAGGGAACTCTTGATGAATGAAACTCCTTCTACCAATGCAAAGCACAACCTGCTCTGAAATTTAGTCTTAGTACCTTGCCTAGGGTCCCACAGCCAGTATGTGTCTGAGGCAGGACTTGAACCCAGGTCTTCACAAGTCCAAGGCCAAAGAAATAGCTGTTATTTATATAATGCTTTTTGTGTATTTACTATGTCATTTTCTTCTTACATATCACAGCTTTGATTTGTAGAAAGAATAACATTTATTATTCTTCCTGTTTTATAGATGAAGTATTCAAGGCCCTGAGAAATTAAGCAGCTTCCTAAGGTTACGCAATTTGAGAGATGGACCTGGAATGAGATTTTAGGTCTTCAGATCCCCATCGTGTTGTTCTTTCCATTAAATGCTTCTGTTTCTCTTAGAGTGACTTAGAGTGAGAGCCTGTATTGCTGTTGTTGGCAACTATGAGTTGGCCTAAATGATGAGTAGTTTTTCTCTGCTCCTTTTGTTCAGATGAAGAGCACTTGAATGATTCTACTCTGGCCCATCATTCTCCCAGGCATGAGGTACCAATGATTCTACTCTTACAGTATGTTCTGCTTCTAACCTCTCCTTTCCGTTCTAATAGTTACCACAGTAGTTCAGATTTTTATTACTTCCTGCTTTGGCTATTTCAATAACTTTCTAATTAATCTCATTACCATCATTTTCCTCCTTTACCACACAGCCTCCCCCCCACTTTTTCCTGCCTCCAGGCCTTTGCTCATACAATTATTCCAGCCCTATTACTGCCTCCTGAAATACTGCCCATTATTTTAATCTCTCTTCTCTGATTCCCCAAACAGAAAGTGAATTCTACCTCCAAACTCACAGATTACCTTGTACTTTTCCTAAGCACCTATTACATTCTAACAATTTTTTTTGTATCTGCATCAGTTATTTGAAGGCAGAGAATGCATCTGATTCTTCTTTTTATACCCCTCAGTGACTAACACCTAATAACTGTTCAGTCAATGTTGAATAATTGGTTGAAAAGCAAATAGCATTATTGAGAATAATTTTCACTTTTCTTCTTTCCCTTCCTTCCTCCATGTTAGCTTGTACAAGGCATTTTTCATGTCCTCGTTCCTCAGGGTATAGATGATAGGATTTAGAAGGGGGGTGACAGCTGTGAAAAACACAGATACCACTTTGTCCCCGGGCAGGCTGGTGGAAGGGCGGGAGTAGATGAAGATGCAATGTCCCAAGAAAAGTGTGACCACTGTGAGGTGGGCTGCACAGGTGGACAGGGCCTTGAGCCTGCCGGCTGAAATCCGCTTCCTCAGAGACACCAGGATGACAGCATAGGAGACCACCAGGACTATGAAACAGACCACGGAGATCAGCCCACTATTAGAGACAATGAGGATCTGAATGATTCGGGTATCCATGCAGGCCAGGTTGATCACCTGGGGTACATCACAAAAGAAGTTGTCAATCTCATCAGGACCACAGTAGGGCAGCTTGATGGTGAGGGAGGTGAAAGCCACTGAGTGGATGGTCCCTCCAGTCCAGAGGGCTGCATCCAGCAGCATACATACCTTCCAGTTCATCACTGTCATGTAGTGCAGTGGGTTGCAGATGGCTACATAGCGATCATAAGCCATGACTGTGAGGAGAAAGATTTCTGTGCAGGCAAAGAGGTGCAAGAAGAACATTTGAACCACACAAGCATCAAAGGAGATGAGCTTCTCCTCAGACCAGGTGTCCACTAGCATCTTGGGGATTGTGACAGTAGAGTGGCAGACATCAATGAAGGACAAGTTGCTAAGGAAGAAATACATGGGGGTGTGGAGTCGGCGATCATAGATGATAGTGATAACAATGAGGATGTTACCCATCAAGGTCAGGATATAGAAAATGAGAAACATTGCAAATACAGCTATCTGCACCTTCCAATTGGCGGATAGACCTCGCAACCGGAAATAAGACACTGAGGTCTGGTTGGGCAGGACAGCTTCTTCCATTCTATTTTTGGGCCAATCTGTCAGAGTTAAGAACATGCTATCACTTATTGTCTGTATTATTGATTTGGTCAACTAATCATATACTAACTATATACTTAGAACATAAGTAGGTACTTAGTAGATGCTTGTTGATTGATTGATGAATTGATACTATTTTGTATTGTTCCTTTATTTCAATTGTACAGGTTTTTTCCCCCTCCCCTGCTTAATTAGATTGTAAGCCCTCTGAGGGAAGGAACAGAAAGAGCTTTCCATTTCATCTGCATCTCCCTGCCCCCAAGTCCTACTTCTTGTCTCCCTTCCTTCAATTCAGCCTTTGCAGTGCTGATAAAATAATCTTCTTAAGGCACAGGTTAGATTGTGTCATTTCTCTATTCAAAAATCTCCCTATTGCTTAGTAGATAAGACAAATCATTTTATTTAGCAGGGCATTTAAGTCCCTCCATAATCTGGCTTTTACATATCTAACCTTATATTTTTAAGGCAATTGGGGTTAAGTGACTTGCCCAGGGTCACATGGCTAGTAAGTGTCAAGTGTTTGATCTAAGGGCAGATTTGAACTCAGGTCCTCCTGAATTCAGGGCCATTGCTCTATCCATTGCACCACCTAGCTGCCCCCTTCTAATTTTATTTCATACAACTCCCCTGTTCCAACCAAGTTGAGCTATTAGCTATTCCCCTAAATCAACATGCTGTCTCTTGCCCTTGTATCCTTATGCAGGGTGTTCCTCATGCCTGGAATCCATTCATCTCTACCTCTTAGAATCCTTCTCTTTCTTCAAGGTTTACTTCAGGTGCCATCTCTTCTACCTTCTGGGACTTTCTCTGATGTGGTCTCTTCCTTTGTCCTCCCTCTTGCTCCCCTTCTCCCCTCTCCTTTTACCCCTTGCCCTCTCAGCTGAAAGCAATTTCTCCCTCCTCCAATATCCCTAGAATGCTCCTTTTGCCCCCATTGTATCCTACTTTGTGTTATACTTATTTATATCATATGATCCTCAATAGACTTTAAGTTCCTTGAGGACAAGAACTGTGCTATTTTTCCTTTGTATGCTTAGTGGATTACTTTGCCTTGTACTTATTTCATTTGTTCAAGAATTTGTGAATTTGTTGGTGTGGATATTTTCTTTACTGAAATAAACCTTAGAAATGTCACTTAGTCTTTTTGGGCCTCCATTTCCTCATTTGTAAAATGAAGGATTTGTCCTAGATGGCCTTTGAGGTCCCTTTAAGTTCTAGGTCTATAATCCTATAATCTTATGAGATCGTATCCCTTCCACAAATTAGTAGATGGTCTTTGAGAGTTGCTTTGGCTGAACATTTATTATGTCATGGCTAACATGATGCTGAAACTTTCTGACTTTAACTAGACTGGTCCTGGAAGAGTGGCTGTATGATCCATCACCAGGCTCGTACTTGAAGCCTTCTTCAATTTAGCAGGACCTCCCAGAGATAGAAGTCTGCTGTACAGCCTTCAAGAAGTCAAGGTGACATTCATTCTATCATGAGATGGCAGTGATGGGGATGGGATCTGGACCTCAAAAAGGAAAAGACCATGTCTTTGGGACATGGACCCCAAAGCCCCTGAGTCCAGATCTCTGGAGTTCACCTGAGCACCCAGCCTATCCCAGTCAATAATCCTTTTAACTGCCCTTTCACTGTGGCTCTCTGGCCACTTAACTTCTTCAATTGAAGGCTTGAGTGGTCAAATTCTTTCGAGACAGAACCATCCTGTACCTTTACATTTCAGGGTTCTCAGCACCCCAAATGCAAACAGCAGTACTTTAGGGGAGGGTAGACATGTAAACCATGTTTGTTTGAATTGAATTGGAATAACACCAACCCAATGCTAGTTTAGGATTGAGCATAGGATTAATCTTGAGAAGTCAGTAAAGATAGAAATCAACAGAAACTCAATAGGGAGGATGTAGAAAAGTATACTTAGAGTAACAGAACATTAAAGCCAGTAGGAACCTTAGAGATAAATTAATCTAACTCTGCCCTTTTACAGATGGGAAAATTGAGGCTCAGAGAGGGAAAGTGATTTAGCTGCTAGTTAGTGAGATAACAATTAGGTAAATTAGTAGGTCATAATATATACAAAATGTGCAACATGGATAAGTGTTTACAAAGCATACACAAAATAAAGACTAGTGCAAGAATGCAATTTGCAAGAAAAACATATAAATACAAAAGAGATTGGAGAATCGTGTTCACTGTCTCAGAAACAGGAAGCCATAGGACAGACCAGAAGCAAAATTGTGACATAGGGGGTCTGTATTTGAGATCTTCCAATTTCTGCCTTTTGCAGGCAGCTTTAGATCTCCATATCTGTTCTTCCTCTTCCCTTTTTGCTTGATTCTCCCACCTTGGGAATTGAATCTCAATGAACTGTATCACAATGGACAGCGGGAATATCCATATACTTAAAGACTTAATCACCAATAAAGGCCTAACAGGAAGATGTGGGTAGTGGGGACGGATGTTTTACATTTTTGTAAAGGAATGCTTGGGTGATGTTTTCATTTGAATAAGGGTCATCTGGTAACAAGATCCCATAATCCAAAAGAGTGAATCTCTTCCTTGCCTGGCACTTTGAGCTGTGTGACAGTTCAAGGAGGGATGTTGGGGAGCAGGATATTATTTCTGGAGCCCCTCAGGCAGCCACTCACTTGGCTAGTTAGTATCATTGTTCCTGGGCATATAACAAGTCAAAGAATAATTCCCTGAAATGGTAATAACTCAAATAATCCTCATGTATCTCTCTTTGTTTGCCCAGGAAACCCCAAAATGGGGTCAGAAAGAGTGGGACTGAAATGAAGGAGCAACAAAAATCTCTTTTTGTATCTCTAGCACCTAGCCCTGTCCCTGATGTAGCAGGCACTTAATGAATATGCATTAAGTTGAATTCACACAGTGCACATTACACTCAAAATCCATAAACAAATGTTTAGAACGTGTATTAGCTAGCTTCAATCAATCAATTAACAAGTAGTTACTAAATACCTACTATGTTAAAAATATTGTGTAAATGCTGTGGATACAAGAAAAGTGTTGAACTAGTCCATATACTGAGAGAACTATGTATTCTTTAGAGAGGAAGTGACATGTACAAAAACAAGTATAAAGAATTGTGGGATGAGGGTAAAGGAGAGATCCAGGCAATTTAAGGAAGGAGTGAATGCTTTCAATTTGCTGGGAAGGAATAGGTGTGATTCACACACCCACTCCCATCTCCATGATTTATGCCCTGGCTCCTTTATGATGCCAAAGACCTTTTTTTAACTATGTATTCTCTTGAGCACACATAAAGCCTTTACCAAGAAACTAAGAAAGAGGTTATGATAACAATTGAATAATTCTCTTAAAGTACTTTGCTGATACATGACTTCTTTTTAAGCAATCTGTGGTCCAGCCAAACTATACCTCAGACTGCCATCTCTCATCTCCAAGCCTTTGCACTGGCTGAACCTCATGCCTGAAGTGCAATCCCCAGTTCACCTTCACTTCTTCGAATCCCTTGTTTCCTAGAAAACTCTTCACAAGTGACACTTTCTTCATGAAGCTTTTCCCTATTCTTGCCAACTGCTAGTGCCTTCTCCCTCCAATTAAGCTTATCTTTATTTTGTGTATGCTTTGTTAATACTTACCTGTGTTGCACATTTTGTATATATTAAGATGTACTGATTGATCTAACTGTTATCTCACAAACTAGAATGTAAGCTTCTTCAGGATAGGAACTGTTCAATTTTTTACTTTGTATCCCCAATGCCAGCATACAGTAAGTGCTTAATATATGCTTATTAATTCATTAAAAGCCTGGAAGAATCTGGAGGGTGGTGGTGGAGAAAACGCTTTCTCATGTGTGAGTAGGATTTAGAACTGGAGGAGACTTTAGAGATTATCTAGTCCAAACACTCATTTTATGGACAAGAAAACTGAGACCCAGAGAGGTGACATGATTTGTCCAAGGTCACACCACTAGTTAGTGCTAGCATGATTTGAACTGAGTTCTCATGATTCCTGCTCCAACGTACTTTCTCTGCTGTGGTGCAGACGAGGGCCAAATCATCTCCTTCCAAGTCAGAAGGGGGTAACCATTCACAACGACATTATTCTTGTTATTATTTTGTATTTTGCTAAGCAGTGAAGTTAAGGGACTTGCCCAGGGTCACACAGCTAGTGAGTCATTATTTTGTTTTGATAGGTCAGTTTTCTATTCTCCTTTATAGTACGGCTGCAGTGTCTAACTTGCTGGTCTTCTGGGGCTGGAAATGGCTAATCCCTAGTTATTTTTTCTTTCTTTCAATCAGTTTACCATTCTCTTAACTAACTGAAATAGAATTTGAAAGCTGGAAGGAACCTTGAGGACTGCCTAATTCAATGCCCTCAATTTATGTATGTCTGAAGGGACCTGAGAGCTAGACAATTTAAATCACTTGCCCAAGGTCACAGCACTAGTGAAATATTTGGAAGAGAACAAATTCAGTGGTTATTACATTCTGCAGTGAAAAATAGAGGATCTATACCGGGGATAGATCAACTTGTGAAGGAGTTAAAGTTTGTTTCTGGCAATTTCTTTTTCCTTGTGGTGCTGTATCACCCTTCAGTGCCTAGTCAATTGCATTAGAGTGTTCTCTTTTGACTCACCTCTCTTATGGTGAGAGTGTACCCTTTCTGACATCTCATCTGGAGTAATATACCCCTGATGGTACACCATGGTCCTCTACCACCTATTTATTTATACATCTTCTCTGCCACTGAAACTTCCTTGCCCTCAGGACTAGGGTCTCTAAACAATCTAATAAATGAATCTGTGCAATTTAATGAATAGGTAAGCGACAGAGATCTCTCTTCTACCTCTCTCAGTGCTCACACTCCTGTTAAGTAATACGTGGACATTCAAACAGTGGCCTTCTAGAGATGATCCTGTTAATGTCTAAATTCGTGGAGTGACTCTTGTTGGTGGGAATTTCCGGCAAGGTGGGATGGAAATAAAGATTCATGACATATGGTGACCAAAGGAACCGATCCCACTTTGTTTGGAGAAAACAAGACTAAAGGCCTAGGGGTGTGGGATATGTGAGTGTGTGTGTGTGTGTGTCTGTGTGTGTGTGTGTGTGTGTGTGTGTGTGTGTGATGATAGTCTTCAAGCATTTGAAGAATTCTCATATAGAAGAGAAATTTTTCTTTGGTGTGGCTTCAAGTGACAGAATAAGAACCAATGGGTAGAAGTTACAGGGAGACATTTAGCTTCAATAAAGAGTCTTCTAAGAATTAGAATTGTTTAAAAAAAATGGAATGAGGTGCTTTGAAAAGTAGTGATGTCATTCACTACTCTGAGGAGTGATTCTGGTTTTCTTTTTTTTTTTTATGTCTGATTGATGCATAGAAACCTGACAGGAACCTCCAGCTTTATTCTGGAGATGGAGGAGAATATTCATGGGGATCATGGTCTTTAGAGGGGTTGGAGCCTGTTTGCTACTGGTGTCTACATTCTCTTGTATTCGTGGATTTGGGGGGCAGGAAAGAGATGCTACTGAACTTTGTCCCTTGGTTTGCCAGAAGAGGGAACAAAGGACAGTGAATTGCCAAAAAAAAAAAAAAATAAAAAGGAGTGAGCTCCCCAACACCAGGGCATTTAAGCAGAGGCTGGAGGGGATCTGTGGTATAGTCCAACAGGGTTTGGACTATATGACTGTTGAGAACCCTTCTAAGATTGATAAATTTGGGGGTAGAAGCCACCTTTCAGTTACACTCAGATTGTACTTTCTTACCCTGACTCTGTGTAGGTCTGACCTTGGTATGTATTCTCAGTTTGAGAATTCAAAGTCATAGGGGCTGGGTTCAGATTTTTGCCTTGACACTTACTACCTGTGGGATCTTGGGTAAGTTGCTTTCTATGCCTCAGTTTCCTCATCTGTAAAATGAAAAGGGTTGGACGAGATATTTCTAAGGTTCCATACAGTTCTAAATCTATGATGCGAAAGCAGTCCTGGATTTTACAGTTCACAAACTGTCCTGAGAGAGCTTATTTAAAACCTTTTTTTTTTTCAAACAATCAGTCATTTGGACCTGCTTTCTTTAAAATCTTTTAAACTCTAATGGTGTAGATGTCAAGCTGAAATCCTAAAAAGCTGACCTGATAACCTCAGGGATAGATTCAGGGGCTTATATTTATCCAGTCTTGCCTTGCCAGGGCTCAGGCATACTGGATCAACTGACAAATCAGGCAGGAATTCAGCTTACTGCTCCTATATAACAAAATCATAAAATCATGGAGTTGGAAGGTAGCTTTGAGATCATCTAGTCCAATTTCCTCATTTTATAGGTGGGGAAACTGAGTCATAGAAAGGGTTCTAATTTACCCAAGGCCCCACAGTGAGCAAGTGGAACAGGTGGGAGTCTTGGGTCCTCTGACTCCTAGTCCAATATAACTCTATTTTTAGCAGTCCTTTCTATCACTTTCCTTTCCCCTTTTACCTCCCACCCCGACCCCCATGCCTACCCCAATGGTTGTGTAAATGGTTATTCATCCAAATACAATAGAAATTTTGTGTTGGTCTACATTGAGAACCTATTGAAGAGATGTTAGAAATGAGGACAAAAGGCTGGTTAAGAGCAAAGAAGAGAAAAAAAACCAACTGTGTGGTGTAACTTACCTTCTATTGTTTCTGGTGCTACAAATGATCCCACTTTTGGGTAGTTGGCAGGTCAGTCCTTTAGTCTTAGCACAAAGAAGATCAGCTTGTAATGAGTGGTTATAAGTTACCTTGAATAAGTCACTCTTCCTCACTGTAACTTAATTTCCCTATCTGTTAAATGAGAGAACAGGAGTAGAAAATCTCTAAGGTTCTGTGATTCCCATCTATGTTTCATTTAATTTCTTCTTAGGTGAGATGAAAAACATCCTTTCCTTGTGCCTTTTTTACAGGTGGATTTTTTAATCCACTGATATGTTACAGTAGAGAACTTTGCCAATATCCTCTAATGAAAAATGCTATTAAAATTTACAGGAGTTACTTAGAATTTCTGCAAAATTTCTCTATTTCTAAATAGATTCCAATAATACTTCTAAGGTGTTATTTTACACTTTTTCAGACAAAAGTGATGAAAAGAATGAACCAAAATAACAATTTATTATTTATCTAAATATCACATTTGTGTTTTGAACACAGAGCATTATCTTAATTTTGAAAAGAGCAGATAGAAGCCAGAGCCCCAATTTCCTTTAGAGTACTCTAGAAATTGATGACACACTGCTGATTTCAGAATGGATTCACCAACTCCTTTGAATAGGAAAGGGGAATTTTGAAGAGGGAAGAAGGAAGACTAGAAAGAGAGAAGGGAGGGATGAGGTTGGGAAAGAGGGTCTATACTCTCCAGGAATGCTTCCGAACTCCTCTGCCAGCTAATATTCCCTTACAGCTCTTCAACTCTATTTATGACCATTTAGGCTTTGGAAATCCTTGGAGATGACATCAGTTAGCACTGGTTACTGGTTAAATAAAGTGGATGCAACAGAGACTTAGGTTGCACCATTGGTTGTTAGGGAAATTATTATGAAAATGTTTAAGAGTTTAAGACAGTTATGTTGTCTCCCTTATTTGAATGTGAGTTCCTCAAGGGCAAAGACTGTGTTTTTGCCTTTCTTTATATCTCCACTCTGGCATATCGTAAGAACTTAATAACTGCTTGTTGATAAACTAAGACTACATCTACAGGCATAGCTGAAGTTGAAAATTAGAGCAATTATCTAGATAATGAAGAAAAAGAAGCTGCTTTTGTCTCAACCATGTAGTTATTTTAGACAAAAATGCACATTGAGTATCTGGATTATTCAGAAAATATCCTTAAGTCTCCAGTGTCTTTCTCTGACTTACTTGTTTCCTCAATGGCTAAACACTAGAAGAGGAGTCAGATGTTAAAAAAGGTTAACTCTAGATTTTAAATCTAAAGAACAAACTTCTTCATATCGGGATAGTGTATTCTAGTGGCCAGGGCCATGAAAACGAGAAGGCCTGGCTTAGGACCAATTCAACATAATTCAACAAACATTTATTAAGAACCTACTACATGTGGAATCAGGTAGCTGGGTGGCACAGTGGATAGACTGCTGGGCCGGGAGTCAGGAAGAGTCACATTCCTAAGTTCAAATCCAGCCTCAGACTCTTATTAGCTGTGTGACCCTGGGCAAGTCACTTAACTCTTTTTGCCTCAGTTTACTCATCTGTAAAATGAGTTGAAGAAGGAAATAGCAAATCATTCCAGTATCTTGCCAAGAAAACCCCAAATGGGGTCACCAAGAGTTGGACATGACTAAAATGACTGAACAACAACAAAAATGTACATAATATTGTGTTAAACACTCAGGGTGATAAAGTTTATATAATGTGTAGACTCTGTTTTTGTGGAGCTTATTAGTACAGGGCAGAAGGGAATAAGCACTTATATAGCACCTACTTTATGATTAGTACTGTGCTAAGTGCTTTTATAAACATTATCTCACTTGCTCTTCATAATAACTCTGAGAAGTTGGTACTATTATCTCTGTTTTACAGTTGAGGAAACTGAGGCAACAAAGTTAAGTGACTTGCCCATACACAGCTAGTAAGTTTTCATGGTCTAATGAAAGAATAAGACACAAACACAGGTAAGTGTAATACACAATAGTACATAGTAATCTTAGAGTGTCATTGCTGACACTTAGAAACTTAGAGCTTCTGGAGCTCATCCACTAGTACTTAGCCAGTATGGGAGATCAACACAGTTACACTGGCTCCTATAGAAGTTATTTTTATAGAATTTATAGAGTGACATAGTAACATTCCACTACACTTAGAACTTATAACTTATCCACTAACTTATTCAACCATTGTCTAGTCACTTGTCACCTAACTATCCAGATTTTTTGCTCTTATATACTGTACTGTGAGAATTTTTTTGGGGGGATGTTAAGTTTTTTTTCTTCTAATTTGTCAATAATCTCTTTAGGATAAAATCCCAGTCCTGGTAATACTAGGTTCAAGAATGTAAGCATCAAAAACTCACATAATATAATTTCTCTATTGTTTTTCATAAAATGAGGGGAAGATAAATTTGAGGAAGCTAGGTGACTCAGTGAGTAGAGCACTGGGTCTGGAGTAAAGGAGTAAGGAAGACCAAGTTCAAATTTGGCCTCAGACACTAACTATATGACTCTGGGCATGTCACTTAACTTTTGTTTTCCTTAATCTGCTGGAGAAAGAAATGGCAAAACACTCCAGTATCTTTGCCAAGAAAACCTCATGGATGGTAGTGGCATGCTATGGTCTATGGGATCACGAAGCATCCAACATGATTGAATGATTAAACAGCAGCAGACTATGGAAAAGCCATACTTTTAGAAGTTATTAAGCAGATAGTTCATGAGCACATACAAAAGAAAGGGCTGACTAGTAGGAGCTAGCATGGGTTTGGTAAGAACCCATCATATCAAACTTACTTCATTTCCTTTTTTATTTTTGAATGAATGAAATAGCATTTCATAAGTGCTTACAATGTGCCAACCACCATGTTAAATGCTAGGGACACAAATATAAAAGTAAAGATAGTTTCTGCAGATCAAGGAACCAAGGAGTGTATATTATAATGGAGGAAACAACAGGTGTAGGGGAGTGTTATCCATCAAGTGGCACTTTTGTCTGGAAAGTCATGGGTATGGTGAATGGGACCATAGTGGAGTAGATTAATAAACCCCATCCAAGAAGACTGAGAAGTTGATTTAATCATGATTCATGCTTCTAGAACTGGAAAAAGGGGGGAAGGAAAAGAAGGAGAAAGGCAGTTGACAAGGAGATTTTGGAGGAAAGATGGAAAGAAAAGTGATGTGAAACATGGTTGGGGCTTAACTTCCTAATAATATCTGTGTGGACAAAACAGAAAAATATGGATTAGAAAATAATATAATTATATAATGGATTCACAGTTGAAAATTTTGATGAATAGATCAACATCAAAGTTGCTGGAGGTTATCTCCTAGGTTGCAGTAGGACTCTGTCTGTGGTTCTGTCTTCTTCAACATTTTCTTCCCCATTGGCTTGGATGATGTTAATGCCACAATTATCTACTTTTCAGATGACCCAGAACTGGGAGTAGATAATAACATCTAAAATAAGATTTTATAATTATTTGAATAAACTGGGAAGAAGAGTTGAAGTCAACATGATGAAATTTAATGAAATTTTAAAATTGCAAACTCTTTCACTTAGATTAACCCCCTCCCCACAACTGTGTAAGTACAGGATTGAAGAAGATCTGGCTTGATGGCAATTCATGTCTAAAAGATTTCAGAGATCATAAGCTAAATTCCTAATCCCACAGTGTGATGTGGCTAAATTTCAGGTGGTATTATCATCATAATAAACAACATTAATAGTGACATATCATCATTATATAATCACAGTTACTTATTGCGATAATAGTATTTCATTCCTTTGAATATCTGTGATTTCTATGGTGGAGGCACTAGCTCTGCTGAGGCAGATCACAACTTCTATCACTTATTAGATTAGATAGTCTTTGAGAGTTTCTGTGGCTGAAAAATTCAGTACCCTGAGGACAACGTGGTGACATGCCTCTTTGACATAGACAAATATAGTCCATTATTGAATCTAGACTTGAAGTTGCTCCTGTTTGGTGGAACCTGGTAGAGCTCAGAGTCAATTCCATTCAATAACCACAAATAAGAACAAACAACAATCAGACATTTAGACAGGCTTTACAATTAGGAAACCTTTAACAGAAAAGGAATACCCCTATCAAAGAAGGAAGAGTCCAGTCAACAAGCATTTATTAAACATCTGCTTTGTTTTGGGCACTGTGTTAAGTGTTGGGAATACAAAGAAAAGAAAAAGACAGCCCCTGCTCTTAGTCCCCATAGTGTAATCATGGGAGAGACAACATGAGAACAACTATATATAAACAAGATTTATTCTGCATAAATCATAGAAATATTTGTTGTACTTGTTGCATTAATATTATGGGTTGAGATTTTTGGCGAGGTTCCCATATTTAATATAGTCCCCATTTGTAGCAAGACGAGGTAAGTAAGGGAATAAACATTTATATGGCACCTACTATGTATCAGGCACTGTGATAAGAGCTTTTTAACAAATATAATCTCATTTGATCCTCACAGCAACCTTGTATTATTATCCCCATTTTATAGTTGAGGGGCCTGAGGAAACAGAGGGTAAATGACTTCCCCGGAGTTACACAGCTAGTAAGTGTCTGAGACAGAATTTGAACTCAGGCCTTCCTGACACCAAGCCCAGAGTTCTGTCCATTGTACCACTAGGTGCTTCTTTGAGTGAGTGAGTAACAGAGGGAGAGAGAAAGAGAGAGAGGGAGACAGACAGAGAGACACACACAGACAGAGAGAGAGACAGAGAGAGAGAGAGACAGAGCGACAGAGAGCCAGAGAGAGACAGAGAGAGAGGGAGAGAGAGAGAGAGAGACAGAGAGAAAGAAAAAGAGAGAGACAGAGAGACAGAGATACAGAGAGAGAGAAAGGCAGAGAGAAGGTACTAAAATTAAGGAGGACAAGGAAAGGCTTCTTGAAGAAGATGGGATTTTGACTGGGTCTTAAAGGAAGCCAAGGATGCCAAGAGGCAAATATAAGGAGGGAGAGAATTCCAAGCATGAGAGAAAATTAGTGGAAATTCCCAGAGTGGGGAAATGGATTGTCTTGTATGAGGAATAGCAAGGAGGCAGTGCCATATTGGTCAGTCCAACTTTGGAATATTGTGCTCAGTTCTAGCTACTACATTTTAAAAGGGACATTGACAAATTGGAAGACATTTCAAGAAAACCAAGATGGATGAAACATCTAGAAATCATGTCATGTGAGGAAATTTTGAGGACACTGGGGTTATTTAGTCTATAAATGGGATAATCTAAGAGAGATATGATGCTCACTAAATTTATAGTAGACACAAAACTGTAAAGAATATTTGAAAGGTTGTCATGTGGGAGAAAGATAAGTGTTATTCTCTATAGCTTCTGAAGGCAGACATAGGGGCAAAGGGATAGAGGTTATATAGAGATATCTTATGGCTTGATATCAAGAAATTTCTAGCACTATGAGCTGTCCAACAATAGACAGTCCTGTTTTGTGATGTCGAATTATGAGAGGTACTTTGAATTGAGGGTGATGTTGCAGATAGCATTTTTCCATTGAGTGGAAACCCTAAAATTCTGATTCTGTAGTTCTAACCCAGAGTATCACAAATGGAACATTAGAAATCTCTTTGCTTGGGAGTGTGGTGAAATATAAATCTTGGGGCCATTGCTCAGTTCCAAATCTTCTTTCTTCACCTCATTTATTTTTCCTTTTTTGATTTATGGTGCCAAAGCCCAAATAGAAACCTTTCACTTCATTTGGAATGTCAAGATCACCATACTTGATGGGACCTGGGGGAAGAGGAAGGAGGATTCTGAACCCTGCCATTTCACCCTTGTACTAGTTAGCCTAGACAAAAAGCTCTACCTGGAACTCTTAAATTCTTTCCATACTTTTTCATGTTCCATCACTATTGAAAGCCTCTAGCTCTAGCATCTATTTCTCTTCCCAGCCCTCCCTTCTTTTCTGTTGAGGCATGTTGTTTGTTTTCCATTCAGAGAAGACCAGTGACATCAGGGGGTGATATCTTGACTTGAACAGGAATTGGATTTAAGTGAGGCAGAGTTGCACAACATTTTCAACCTCACTTCCTCTTCCAGAGTCATCAAAGTCTAGTGGCAAGACAGAAGTCAGGATGACTCACAATGGCTTGGGATGCAGTGGATGACCTTGGCATCTTTGATGCCTCACCAAGGTCTAAGTATACCACAGTGCCTGCTTTAGTCACTTTCCTGGCCCTCAGAACAAATTGTTCTCATCTGCCTATTCCACCAGGGGAAGTCTTTACATGTTTGGAGTAGACATCCCTCTAACTCACCAATGGGTTCGAAGCCTATTGGTTACCCTTAATCTGAGTTAGCCTGTAGGGAAGGGTTTATATATGAAGAAGGATGAAAGTTCATAAAATACAATGAAACAAGATGCAAGAATACATAAATCTCAGAAACCAATAAACCAGCTGACACTAAACATTATGATTCTAAGTTGGTTTAGGGTTATATAATTTGGGTCATGACCCTGGTACCTGTCATGGTTTAATCATGGTCTAGAGCTCACTGCTCATTTCTACTTCATGGCCTTCATTCTAGAATGAGATCTTCCTTCCATAATACCTCCTTCCATTTCCCTCTTCCCTATCTCTTTGGTAGATCTACAATCAGAGGCACATACTTGAGCCAATCACTCAATCACATCAATAACTTTATGGCCTTGGTGCTCTATTCACATACCTCTGTGCAATCATTGCCCCTGCTGTAAGTAATTCAGTGGAACCATCAATGATCTTACAGATATAGGTATGTGGTCCAGTGGTGTGGATTGCAATCCATCTACATCTTCTCAGTCTTTTTGGCCCTTGTCCTCTCATTAGTATTCCACAAGGAATTATCCTATACAATGGAGGCTTGCTTTCCTCTAGTTCTTTTAGCATTCTGTAGGTACCAGTGCATCACTAGGCACCTAGGTGGTACAGGGGATAGAGCATTAGACTTGGAGTTGGTGGGACCTGAGTTAAAATCTTGCCTCAGATGTTGAGTTTAGCCATGTGACCCTCAACAAATCATTCAATCTCTATCTGCCTCAGTTACCCCATATGTAAAATGGGGATAATAATTGTACCCACCTCACAAGGTTGTTGTGATGGTCAAATGCATCAATATATGTAAAATGCTTTGTAAATCTTAAAGCAGTATATAAACACTAGCCATTATTACTATTACTCGGGCTGATCCAATACATTGTTGTTGTTACTTTATATATATTTTAGACATATTGCTGCATGCAATAGCAACCATTGATTTAACCCTAAAATTGATCAAGAAACCTAGTTTATTCATAATTTGGCAATAGATAGAAAGTTCCCTAAAGGAAAGTCTTCTTTAGTGAATCCTTTATAACCCATTCCTTGTCTCTAACACCATACTTACTTTCTCCATTTCTCCTCAGAAATCTAGCATATATGTTCATTTTACTAAAAGAGGTTGAAAGTATTTTGTGTAATATATATATCTTAATTTCCATTTCAAAAATTAAATTTTATTTTTTTAATTAACAAACATATTTTCCCTTCCTCCATACCCCATTCCCAATGGGGAAAAAAAGCCCTTGTAGTAAATATGTGTACTGTGGGACCATGTAAGCCTTTTCTAATCACTTTCAAATAAGAGAGGAAGAGTTTTTTTTTCTTTTATTACACATGGCGTCACAGTATTCTAAGTTAGAATTAAATCCTGGTATAATTTCTGGTCAATATATGGGTCTAACACAGGACCCATGTTCCTTAGTTGCCATTCAGAATGGTTATGTCACATACTATATGATCCTAGAGGTCATGTGCTGTAATTCTTTCCTATAGAGACAAGTGCAACAACACAGGCAAATAGATGCACGTGGGGAAAAGTCCAGCATGTCATAGTGGAAGAAATATCAGACTAGAGCCATGAGACCTAGAGCCTAGTCCTGGCTCTCACTAACTAGTTGTATATCCTAGGGTGTGTCTCTCAATTTCTTGGGGGCCTCAGTTTCCTCACCCATGAAGTGAATGGATTAGACTAGAGTATCTCTAGGTTTCCACCCATCCATTTGAGCCTTTACTTCTAAGATTACCTTCCTTCTATTCTGTAGTATTTGTGTGTGTGTGTGTGTGTGTGTGTGTGTGTGTGCGCGCGTGCATGTGTTTACATATTGTTGCCTTCATTAGAATGTAAGCTTCTTGAGAGCAGGGACTGCTTTTATGTTTTTGACTTTTTTTTTTATCCCTAGCATTTAGTAATAGTGCCTGGCACATAGTAGATATTTAATAAATGCTTGCTGGTTGATTGAAGGTGCTTTCCAAATACAAAATCCTAATAGATATACTAATTAGTATGTTGCTTAGTAAATACTTGTTTGATTGATTTTTGTGTGACTTAGGAAGAATAAGGGGTTAATTCCATATCAACTTGGGAGATAGTTGAACTGATTATTCTAGTTTCTGGAATTCCTTTCCTATCTCCATTTTCTCCTTACTGAAAGAAAAAAGAAGTATCTTTGAGGGTAAATAAAGCAGAGTTCTTTGTGTATACTGATGAATTAATTCAAGGAACTGACTATGGAACTGAGTCTCCTCTTTCCTTTAGAAGTGACCCGGGGACAGCTAGGGGTTGCAGTGGATAAAGCACTGGCCCTGAAGTCAGGAGGACCTGAGTTCAAATCGAGCCTCAGAAACATAATACTTCCTAGCTGTGTGACTCTGGGCAAGTCACTTAACCTCAATTGCCAGAGTGAAAGAGAGAAAGAGAGAGAGAGAGAGAGACAGAGAGACAGAGAGACAGAGAAATGACCCAGGTTTTTTTTGTCTGTGTTTTCTTTCACAGCATGACTTACATGCAAATGCATCTTGCATGACTACATGTATATAACCTATGACAAGTTGCTTGCCTTCTCAAGGAGAGGGTGAGGGGAGGGAAGGAGAGAATTTGAAATTCAAAATTTGAAAAAAGAATGTTAAAATTTTTTGACATATAGTAAGTAAAAAATAAAATATTAAATTAAAAAAAAGAGGTGACCTGGAAAATAGGTGATAATTGTGGGCAAGCTAGTCCTATTAATTTGCTACAAATCATTCATGAAGTAGATAGGACACAAGTAAATGAAAATCTGTTTGTGAAGAAATCTCTTAACCTTGTTTAGCTTTAGTGTAGTGGAAAGAGCACTGGATGTGGTTATCTGGGTTCAATCTAAGCTCTGATACATACTAGCTGTGTACTTTTGGGCAAGTCCCTTAACCTTGTTCTGGGAATTTTGGATTTCCTTGTACTATTTGGGACTCAAGGCTATTCCTCCTGCAAATGTTGGTTAACTCAAAGTTTATCTTAATATTAACCTTACCTGACCAAAATCTGCCTATGGGATGTGAAAAATTTATTTAGAGCCTTAACCAATCTTTAGATAGGAAACCAAAAATTTTTTTAGAAAGAGCCTTAAATATTCCTTAGATAAGAAGCCAAAGAATGTAACTTGTCCCTTATTCCTTGGCAACATGTAAATTCTTTTCCTCAATCAGTCTCTTTGTGAATCCTCTAAATGTAGTTTAATCTGTAACCTGACTTAGTTTACTTATGGAGTATATTTGATGAAGTTTTTTTTTTCCTCAGGTGATGTGTGAGATTATGACTGTTAGACTAAGTTTGTTCAACTTTTATGATAGTGAAGGAAGCATTGGAATTATGGATCTCTTTCTCTCTCTTTAACTTTTATGGTTTAAGATTGCAATATGTAAAATAATTATTTCTCTGTCATTTTGACATAATTTTGACTATAAAAAGTCTGGTTAGAATCTTGATGAAGATTTGGGTGTTTTCTGAGGCCTGAACCTATGCTTGAGCATAATAATAAAATATAGGTTTTTACCTTTATAATATTTGTGTTCTGTGGTAAATATATATTTGGTAGCCATTACCTACCACATGAACCCAGAGAGGAGATAGTTTTCCCACGACAACCTCTCTGGGCCTCATGGTGCTTGAGTTGGATCTTGAAGGAAAGTGAGAGATTTGATGAAGAGGGAGTTCTTGGCAGGTCTGGAGGACCAGGGCAAAGACACAGAGATAGGAGATAGAGTTTTCTGTGAGAAACAGATAGAAGGCCAATTTGGCTGGACAGTGGAATGCAGAAAGGGGAGGAATGGGTAATAGGCTTGAGAATATGAATTGGAACCAAGTTGAGGGGAGACTTTAAGAGAGGAAATTATTTTTCATCCTAGAAGGGACAAGGAGCTACTGGAGTATATTGAGTAGGGGAATGACATGTTCAAATCAGCACAAAAAGAAAATCACTTTGGTAGCTGTAGAGGATGGCAACGAGTGGAAAGAGACATGTAGCAGGGAGACCAATTAGGTACTCTGTTATGGAAATGCTTGTTTTATTACATAAGTTAAAGATGAAATAAATAAAAATTTGCAAAAAAGGAAATCTTTGCAATCATCTAGGTTAGGGTTATCAAACTCCCAACAGCTGGGAACTTCCAAAGGGTAACTTCCGTTTCTAGAGCAAGGTGAAAATGTAATTGGGAAATATTTAACAAAATAAGCAAAAATATAATAAAACACAGATAATGTTAATTTGTAGTTTTCTAAATCAATATGAGATCTGCAGGGACCAATTTCTATTTGATTTTATACCACTGATCTAGGTGAGAGATGATGAGGTCGTGATTGTGCAAGTACAGAGAAAGGAACAGATTAGAGAGATTTGTAATTGGATGGGTGTGGTGAAGGAAAGTAGGTAAATAGTCAAAAATAATGCTGAAATTATAACTCTTAGGTTATATAATCCCGTGAAAACGGCATTGCTCTCCACCAGAATAGGAAAATTTTGTAGAGAGTAGGTTTTTGAGTAAAACGTAAATTCTGATTTGGACATGTTGGATTTGAGCTATTTTGTTGTTGTTCAGTTGTTTCAGTCATGTCTGACTCTTTGTGACCCCATTTGGGTTTTCTTGGCAAAGATACTAGAGTGGTTTGCCTTTTCCTTCTTTAGCTCATTTTACAGATGAGTAAACTGAGGCAAACAGGATTAAGTGACTTGCGCAGGGTTGCATAGCTAGTAAGTGTCTGAGGCGATTTGAACTCAGGTCTTCCTGACTCCAGGCTTAGTATCACTGTGCCATCTACCTGCCCATTGGAACTGTTTTTGGAACACTTAACTGAAATGTCCAGTAGGCAGAGATAGGGGCCTGGAGCTTGGGACAACTAGACATTTGGCTGAAAAAGGGAAAAGAGATATAAAATGAAGATGTGAAGGGGTTGTAGGGTCTAATGAATGCTTTTTAAGGATGGAAGGGGTTTGGGCATGTTTATAGCAGTTAGGGAAAGAACCAGTGGTTAGGGAAAGTTCGAAGATTAGAGAGGTGAGAATTAGAGTGGAAACAGTTTGCTGGGGAAAACAGAAGGACATGGGATCAAGGGTACTTGTAGAGGGAATGACTTCAGTAAAGAAAAGGATCAGCTCATAACAGACTGGAGGAAAGGAAGAAGAGTGGGAGATGATGTCAAGGAGTTTTGAGATGATGGGAAGAAGAGAAGCAAGAGCTTATCGCAAATGGCTTCAATTTTCTCAGTAAATTAATAGGTGAGGTGCTCAGCTGAGATGGGAAGGAGGCAAGGAGATGTAGGAAGTTTGTAGAGGAAAGAGAAGGTTTACAACAGTTTCTGGGGAGAGTAGGATAGGAAATAATTTTTTTCTTTTTTTTCCCAGTCATTTTTTCAATCACATCCAACTCTTCATGACCCCATTTGGGGTTTTCTTGACAGGGATTCTAGAATAGTTTGCCATTTCCTTCTCCAGCTCATTCTCCAGATGAGGAAACTGAGGCAAAGAGAATTAGGTGATTTGCTTAGGATCACACAGCTAATAAGTGTCTGAGGTCAGATTTGAATTTAGGAAGACAAGTTTTCCTGACTCCAGGAATGCTGCTTGATCCATTGTGCCATTGCCCAGGAAACCATTTAGTGAGGAGTAAAAGGAATGCCTTGTTGCTGGAAGGGCCCAGCTGAGATTAAATAGCAACAATCTATAGTGTTCAGTGCACAAAGTAGTGAGCTGCTTTCAGTAGCAAGAGTGGGACCAGAGAGAGTGGACAGTGGGAGTAATCCAGAATTAGTGTTAGGTTAAGTATGAGTGGTGAAAGGACAAAGAGGCACGTGATTTGAGAGTAGAGTATAGCACAGAGCTCTAAATCCCGGATCTAATCCATGATCAGAATAAGTGTTTTTTCTTTTATATTTAGGTGGATTTTAAAGTCCTCTGGAAAAATACGCGGCTGGCACTTACCTCATCTTGAAGATAATGCTAGGTGTCAGCAGATTACAAAATTATGGCATTTAATTCTACAGGCAGTGTTGACTCAAGAGGGATTGGAGGATACCTCCAAAGACAGGTAACTGAGGATGAATAAAAAAGAATAGTGTGGTCCTGTAACCATGATGTCAGGAACATGAAAGATTTCATAAGAATAATGTTATAAACACTCATGCCAATCACGTGTTTGAGGCTTGTTAAGTATGCTGAGGGAAACAAGACAGTTTTTTTTAAGCTTTATCAGCTAAGAGAGGAAGATTTAAGAAGATATGACAGCTGCTTGAGGGGATAGATCAATAAAACTTGACAAAAATTTATTGCATTTTTGCTATATGCCAGACATTGTGTTGGTGCTAACACTACAAAGATGAAAGCATTTGAGACACTCCCTGTCTTTTTTTTTTAAGCATTTATATTGCATTTAATGTTTACAAAGCACTTTACATATATTACCTTGTTTGATCTTCCGAACAACTCTATGAAGTGCTATTTTTATCCTCATTTTACAGATGGAGAAACTGAAGCTTAGGGAGGTCAAGTGACTTGCTCAGGATCACGCAGCTACTGTCTGAAGCAGAATTTAAATTTAGATCTTCTTGACTACAAATCCAGCATTCTGTTCTCTAAGTCAACTGACTTGACCTAACATACATTTATTTAGCATCTATTCTGTGCAAAGCTTCCTCAAGGAACAATCTAGTTGAAGAGAGATATGCATCCCCCAGTAGAATGTAAGATCTTGTTGTTGTTTTAATAATATTTAAAATAATATTTTAATTTTAATAATCTAACATTATTAACAATAATTGATAATTTAATTTTTAATAATATTTAATTTTCTTCCAATTTTTAAAAAAAATGTTTTGAGTTTCAACATCTATCCTTCTCTCCCTTCCCTGCTCCCTCCCTGAGATGGTAAGCAATCTGATATGGGTTATACATGTGCAATCATGTAAAACATTTCCATATTGGGTATTTTGTACAAGAAGACTAGAACAAAGAAAATGAAAGAAAGAAAATAAAAAACAATATGCTTCACTCTGTATCCACACAATATCAGTTCTTTCTTTGGAGGCAGATAGTATGCTTCATCATGAGTCCTTTGGAATTGTCCTGGATCATTGTATTGCTGGTGATAGCTAAGTCATTCATAGTTGATCATTGTGCAATATTGCTGTTACTATGTACAATGTTCTTCTGGTTCTATTCACTTCACTTTGCATCAGTTCATGTAAGTCTTTCCAGGTTTTTTTGAAAATCATCCTGCCTTGTCATTTCTTATAACACAATAATATTCCATCATAATCACATACCACAACTTGTTCAGCTATTCCTCAATTGGTGCATCACTTTAATTTCTAATTCTTAGCCTCCATAAAAAGAGCTGCTATAAATATTTTTGTATAAATAGGTCCTTTTCCATTTTTTTTTATCTCTTTGGGATACAGATCTAGCAGTGGTATTATTGCACCAAAGGGTATGTGCAGTTTTATAACCTTTTGGACACAATTCCAAATTGCTCTCCAGAATGGTTGGATCAGTTCACAACTCCATTGACAGCACATTGGTATCCTAGTTTTCCCACATCCCCTCTAACATTTATCATTTTCCTTTTTTTTTTTGTCATAGTAGCCAATCTGATAGGTGTGAGGTGGTACCTTAGAGTTGTTTTAATTTGCATTTCTCAAATCAAAAGTGATTTAGAGCATTTTTTCATATGACTACAGATAGCTTTGATTTCTTCATCTGAAAACTGCTTATTCATATTCTTCAAGCATTTATCAACTGGGGAATGACTTGTGTTCTTATAAATTTGACTCAGTTCTATATCTATTTGAGAAATGAGGCCTTTATCAGAGGTACTTGTTGCAAAAATTTCCCCCCAGTTTTCTGCTTTCCTTCTAATTTTGGTTGCATTGGTTTTGTTTGTTCCAAACTTTTTAATTTTATATAAACAAAATTATGTATTTTATCTTTTGTAATGCTCTCTATATCTTATTTGGTCCTATATTCTTCCTTTATTCATACATCCGACAGGTAAACTATTCCATGCTCTCCTATTCTGCTTATGGTATCGCCCTTTATGTATAAATCATGCATCTATTTCGACCTTATCTTGGTATATGGTGTGAAATGTTGGTCTATACCTAATTTCTACCATACAGTTTTCCAGTTTTCCCAACAGTTCTTGTCAAATAATGAGTTTTTGTCCCAAAAGTTTGGATATTTGGGTTTATTTTATATATATATTTACATACACACACACATACACACACATAAATATATATACTATGTCATACTATAGTCATTTACTATAATTATTATATTTATTATAATTACTTTAATTTATTGTGTACTTCATCTATTCCACTGATCCACCACTCTATTTCTTAGCCAGTATAAGATTGTTTTGATAATTACCACTTTATAATACAGTTTGAGATCTGCTATGGCTAGACCACCTTTCTTCACAGCTTTTTTTTCATTGATTCCCTTGATACCCTCAAACTTTTGTTTTTCCAGATGAATTTTGTTATTATTTTTTCTTGCTCTATAAAATTTTTTTTGGTAGTTTGATTGGTATGGCACTGAATAAATAGATTATTTTAGGTGGAATTCTCATTTTTATTATATTGGCTTGGCCTACCCATGATCAATTAATATTTTTCCAATGTTTAGATCTGACTTTATTTGTGTCAAAGGTGTTTATAGTTGTGTTCATGTAATTCCTGGATTTGTCTTGGCAAGTAGACTCCCAAGTATTTTATATTATCTACATTTATTTTAAATGGAATTTCTCTATCTCTTGCTGCTGGACTTTGTTGGCAATGTATAGAAATGCTGATGATTTATGTGGGTTTATTTTGCATCCAGAAACTTTGCTAAAGTTGTTAATTTCAAGTAGTTTTTTAGTTGATTCTCTAGGATTTTCTAAGTATAACATCATATGTCTGTAAAGAGTGATAGTTTTGTTTCCTCATTGCCTCTTTTAATTCCTTTGATTTCTTCTTCTTCTCTTATTACAATAGCTAGTATTTCCAGTACAATATTGAATAATAGTGGTGAAAATGGGCATCCTTGCTTCACCCCTGATCTTATTGTAAAGGCTTCTACCTTATCCCCATTATAGATAATATCTGCTGATGGTTTTAGATAAATATTACTTATCATTTTAAGGTAAGCTTCCTTTATTCTTATATTCTCTAGTGTTGTCAGTAGGAACCGGTGTTTTATTTTATCAAAGGCTTTTTCTACATCTATTGAAACAATCTTATAATTTCTGTTGGTTTTGTTATTGATAAGGTCAATTTTGCTGATAGTTTCCCTAATATTGAACTAATTCTATTTTCCTGGTATAAATCCCACCTGGTCATAGTGTATGATCTTTGTGATATATTCCTATAATATTGCTAGTATTTTATTTAAAAATTTTTCATCAATATTCATTAAGAAGATTAGTCCATTATTTTCTTTCTTTCTTTTTCTTTCTTTTTTTTTTTTTTGACTCTTCTTGGTTTAGGTATCAGCACCATATTTGTGCTGTAAAAGGAATTTAGTAGGACTCCTTTGCCTATTTTTCCAAATAGTTTATAAAGTATTAGAATTAATTGTTCTTTCAGTGTTTGGTAGAATTCACTTGTGAATCCATTTGGCCCTGGGGATTTTTTCTTAGGAAGTTCTTTAATGGATCGTTCAATTTCTTTTTCTAAGATTGAGTTATTTAAGTATTCTATTTACTTTTTTGTTAATCTGGGCAATTTATCCATTTTATTTAGACGGTTCTGTCTTTTAAGAATTTTAAAAAACATTTTATTTTTTCAATTACATGTAAGAACAATTTTTAACATTCATTTTTTAAAAAAATTTGAGTTCCAAATTCTCTCTTTCCCTCTATTCCTTTCCCTCTCCCTGTGAAGGAAAGCACTTTGATACAGATTTTACATGTGCGGTCATGCAAAACATATTTCCTTATTAGCTATATTGTGAAAGAAAATAGACCCTCCCAAATAAAGTGAAAAATGTTATGTTTTGATCTGCATTCAGACTTTATCAGTTCTTTCTCTGGATGAGGATAGCATTTTTCATCATAAGTCCTTTGGAATAGTCTTGGATCATTGCATTGTTGACAATAGCAAAGTCATTATACAATATTGCTGTTACTGTGTGCAATGTTTTCCTGGTTCTACTCCCTTCACTTTGTATCAGTTTGTGTAAATCTTTCCAGATTTTTTCTGAAAACATCCTGCTTGTCATTCCTTATAGCATAATAGCATTCCCTTGCAATGTTATACCACAAATTGTTCAGCCACTCCCCAACTGATGGGCATCCCCTCAATTTCCAATTCTTTGCCACCACAAAAAGAGCTATTATAAATATTTGTTGTATATATAGCTCCTTTTCTTCTTTTAAAAAATCTCTTTCAGATAGAGACTTAGTAGTAGTATTGCTGGGTCAAAGGGTATGTGTGATTTTATAGCCTTTTTGGGCATAGTTCCAAATTGCTTGCCAGAATGGTTGGATGAGTTCACAACTTGAACAACAGTGCTTTCGTGTTTTAATTTTTTCACATCTCCTCCAACATTTATCATTTTCATTATCTATCATATTAGCCAATCTGATAAGTGTGAGGAGGTGGAGATTTAGAGCATTTTTTCACATGGCTACAGATAACTTTGACTTCTTCAGCTTTCTTTCTGAACACTGCCTGTTCATATCCTTTGACTATTCATCAATTGGAGAATCACTTATATTCTTGTAAATTTGACTCAATTCTCTATATATTTGAGAAATGAAGTCATTATCAGAGAAACTTGCTCTAAATTTTTTTCTCAGTTATGATTATTATGTATTTCACTCATCCAAATTTTTTCCATTTCTTCTTTTCTCTCTCTGCTTTCACTTTCTCCCTTCTCAAAAGTGTTTTGCTTTTGACCACTGCCTCCCCTCAATCCATTCTTCTTTCTGTCAGTCCCCCCCCCCCATCCCTTTATATCCCCTTTCCCTCCTACTTCCCTGTGGGGTAAGGTACTTTTCTATACACAGTTGAGCGTGTTATTCCCTTTTTGAGCCAATTCTGATGAGAGTAAGGTTTAAGCAGTGTCTGCCACCTTCCATCTTCTTCTCCACTGTGTAAGTTCTTTCCCTTTTTTATGTGAGATAATTTGCCCTATTCTATCCCTCCCTTCCCCCTTCTCCCAGTGCATCCCTCTTTCCCACCTCTTAATTTAAATTTTTTAGATGTTATCCCATCATAGTTAACTCACACCTGCGCCCTCTGTCTGTGTATACTACTCCTAACTGCCCTTATAATGATAAAGTTCTTAGGAATTACAAGTA